>NC_083577.1:33402197-33564697 GCF_027579695.1 Neoarius graeffei
AAGTGAAATGATTACACGTGTGAAAAGGAAAGGGGGGGGAATTCGAATTGAAATGTGATCATAATCAGTGAAAAGAAGGATGTCAAGTATCAAATGGTGCACACACACTACATACTGATGTGCATTTAAGCGATATTAGTCTTTGCTCAAATCCCCTCGTTTTTTTTTTTTTTGTAAAGCTTTTCATGGATGGAAATGGCTTCTTTTTATAGTGGTGTCCTCTAATCCTCATTTCCACATTATAATCCCAGCTGTGAGTCAGTGCTTCTTAAATATCCTTCTGCCTCTTACGCACACAAAGTACCGGGGCGTTTCAGTTGACTTGAATATCACTGTGGTTCACTAATGCTAGGCCTAAGCATCACCCTAACCTCCAGTACCAACAAGGAAATCCTTTAACGTGTAAACATCCTGTTTAAAAAAAACAAACAAAAACACATCACTGGGACCATTCACAATCTCAGAACGTCTGTGCGAGGATGTTCAATAATCCTAGAAAAGGCTACTTGGTGTACTGTGTGCATTGAACTGCTTAACAGGCAAGAAATCCTGAAGTAAAATCAAATCCTTTTCACATCCGACACATCTCTAAACACTCCAGGTCTGAGTTTGGGTGAAAAGGGAACTTGTTGAACTTTTACCGGCAGATGAAATGCACATTTCTGGGTTTTGTAACATGGAAAGTGTTTTGGTGTTGGTGAAAAGTGGTTCATGAAAGACACTTTCATGTAAATTTTTCATTTATGTGCTCTTATCTCCCATCAGCCTTGAAGTAAAAGCAGATGAGTTCATCTCCTCTTCGTCTAGCGTGCCAGCCGAACCAGTGAATGAAACCGCTTCAGCCAAGGTAACAAAGACTTCTGTGTGCAAACACACAAACCCTTCACTCCAGCTGCTCTGGCGTCTGGAATGGGCGTCTATTATCACTTGTTCTCAGGCACTCAACTGAAAGGCTATTAAAAGCTTGTGCTAGATTAAGGCTAAACATGACCAGTTAGCAAGATGATGTTAACATAGCTAATGGCTGGAGTTGGCATTAAAGTGCATATCATGGGTAAATTCAGGAGCAAGATCAATGTAATTCTCCTATTTTATATTAAACTTCGGTCAAATATCTGTCACATTTTGTGGAATTTTTTTTACCTTGCGCAATACCAGAAAAATTCAGTTGAAATCAAGCCATTTGAGGAGAATTGGTCCGCCTCTGAAAAAACTTCCCATTTGGATTTCCCGGCAAACATTGATTTTCGTGACGTCGCGTGCGGGACGCCTCCCTCTGAATCCTACGTCAGCGCTGGTTTGTTTGAGAAAACGACCTGGTGGTTTTCTGCAAATTTCTTCAACGTTATTGCGTAATTATTAAAATGGTTAACAGATGTATCGTAGGAGGGTGTAGCAACACCAATCTTGATGGGATTAGTACTCATCGTTTCCCAAAAGACCGGACAATGAGAGAGAAATGGGAGCGCTTGGTGTACACAGGCTGTGCACTGAAACCGTGCAAAGCTCGCGCAGCCTGCTGGCGCTTCCGCAGGTGACGTCACGAATCTGGCTCCAGACTCCCTTGGGATTTTTCCAGACGCGTTTTATTTTATTTTTTTCTGCTGTAGACAGATGGCCTTGTGCAAAATTACCCTTCTGGATGAGTGTGTAAAGCAGGGGTGGGCAATTATTTTTTCCATAGGGCCACATGAAAAACAGAATTTAGTGGAGGGCCGGACCAAAAGGCTGAACTAAATTCTGCATAATATTAATTGTATTTCTTTATATAAAGCAGTAAATAACATTGTTTTTACAAGCAGCTAAGACTGGTAAGAGTATGGAAAAAACGAGGTTGCCTTACAAAAAATGTCATTTATTCAATCAAATTTCCCAAAACAATGGTTAAATGTGAATGTTTGTACCATTTTTTTTTTTCAGTCACATTCACCCCAAAACACAATAAAGACATCACAATATTGTCTTTCTACTCCAAATATCAAGCAAGATACATCATATTATAATAATGATGTCCACATTTGTAGTCTAATCACCTCATTTGGTGTTTTTCATTTGGTAATGCCGACTCAAATTGTAGTCTTTGAACACGGTGATCTGCTCTCCGCAAACTAAACACACGGCTTCATCTCTGACTTCAGTAAATAAATACTTAGCAGTCCATGTTTTGTTGAAAGCCCTGCATTTGGCATCTACCTTTCTTCTTTTTGCGGACATTTTGGGGGCTAAAGTCGTCTTGTGATCTGTTCGCAACAACTTCGATTCGGTGTAGGTATCAGATCGGCTCAGGCTCCGGCGCCTGCTGGTGACGTCACACTGTGATTGGCTGGACTGTTTGAAGGATGACGTACAAGTTTGTGGTTGGTCTGGACAAATTATAGAAGTAGTTATCGCGGGATTAGGTTTCGTGGGATTTCATGTCATGTTCATGTCGCGCGCATTGCGTTTTTGTTGAACACAACTTCAAAATAAAAACAATGCACATTCAGTCCATGCATGACGTAAAATTAGAAAATACGTTTATTTTGTAATTTCTAATTAACCTTACGCGGGCCGGTCAGAATGAACCAAAGGGCCGGATGTGGCCCGCGGGCCGGAAAATGCCCAGGTCTGGTGTAAAGGGACATACTTTCATATTCAAAAAAAAAAAACGAAATTGGTCCAGGATATGCGCTTTAAAGGTAGACTGCCTTTCAGATTTTTCAAGTGTAGGTCATAAAAAGAATTTTCCCAACACCCAGTTATTTTTGTTCAGTGGACCGAAAGCTACTGAATTCGAATCAGACTTCCCTTTTTTTTTTTTTTTTTTATACTAGAACAATTAATGAATTTAGAGCCACATGGCCCTCAATTCTCCATTTTTTTTCCTGCTTCACCATGACCCAATTCAAGATTTCAAGACCCACCATGCATGACATGGTGGGCTTTCCCTGTTCATGCAAGGCATCGTGGGATGCAAATTTGAAACAGGAGAGAAAAATGGAGGACGTGAGCGTGCAAATGAAACGTGAAAGACCGACTACAGTAACGGAAAGCGAGAAGAAAAGACGTTATGTTCTATGCGAAGGAAAGGAAACGCAGGACCAAACTAATAAATATCGGCAGTCAGCGAGCACCTTGGTGTGACCAGCTGTTCGTTTAGTGACCGAATGATGGAACGGTCAGTGCACGGTCAAAGGTAAACCTGTAGATGGCAGTAATGCAACACTGGATGCCGCATGACGGGGAAACCCAAAAGAAGAAGGAAAGCATGCGCGTACACACACATGGACTTCCTCTGTCTGCTTGACTATGCAAAGCGAGCGAGTTCATGCACATTATTTGCTCAAGAACCCCCTCAAATTAAATAACTTCCCAGCCACAGAATGGTCTGGGTTTTTTTTTTTAATAGATATTACAGAAATAAATACATTACAATGACTACATTTCAGAGGGAACTAAATTTCACCGATTTTATGAAATCGAAAGGCCGTCTCCATCTAACTTTAAAATGAAGTTGGTGTTTCAGCACTATTTTTGTGATTTGATCTATGTATTACAAGTGGTACAGGTTTGAACCTCATTTCAAGCCTTTATTCATCACGTGTACATTAGAGCACAGTGAAATTGTTTCTCTGAAGCAGTCTTGCTTAAGGCCACTTGAGCTGTTCATTCACTCCCCCCACCCACGCATTTCTCATGCTGATCCAGGGAATTGAACTGGCGACCTTTTGGTCCCAAAGCTCCTTCTCTAACCTTTAAGCCATGGCTTCCCTGTGTGGAAACCGTGAGTTGGCCTAGTGGTTAGCGTGTCCGCCTCTCGATCGGGAGATCGCGAGTTCTACTCACGGTCGGGTCATACCAAAGACAATCATAAAAATGGTATCTACTGCCGTCTGGCAAGGCACGCTGCAAGACAGATGTGAGTGGGGAGTCAAACTCTCGTGGCCTCCAGAGGACCAGCCCCCCACTGTAACCCTAGCTATGTAATAGGTGAGAGGCTGAGGGCTACGGAAACAGAGATTGGCGCCGCCCTGTGTGCCACATGGCATGGGAAGGACTTTGATTTGATTCCCTGTGTGGAGTTTGCATGTTCTCCCCATTCTTGTCTGGGTTTCCTCCAGGTGCTCCGGTTTCCTCCTGCAGTCCAAAGATATGCAAATTGGGTTAACTGGCTCTGCTAAATTACCCATCAGTGTGAATGAGTGTGAACGTCTGTCTGTCTCCGTGTTGCCCTGCAATAGAACCCTGGTACTGATGTCACATTTACATTAGCAACTGTCACTACCCTAGTCCTGGGGGACTTTTGGCCCTTTTCCACTACCCTTTTTCAGCTCACTTCAGCTCGCTTCAGCTCACTTCAGCCCGACACGGCTTGCGTTTCGACTACCAAAAACCAGCACGACTCAGCTCGTTTCAGCCCCGCTTAGCCCCTAAAACTCGCACCGTTTTGGAGTGGGGCTGAAGCGAGCCAAGCCGTGCCGAGTGAGGTTGGGGGCGTGAGGAGACACTCCCCTGTGCACTGATTGGTGAGGAGGAGTGTCCTCACATGCCCACACACGCCCCGCGAGCGCGCTGGGATCTGTAAACACCGCAAACCCGGAAGAATAATAATTACGAATTACGAGAATTTCTGAAGCCTTATGCGCCTCGCCTCATCTATATGCTCTTGCCAGTATCTGCTGGCGTTGTCGGTGACAACAAGCCACAGCACCAAGACCAGCAACACTAACGACTCCATGTCCTCCATGTTTATTGTTTACTATCCGGGTCGTGAGACTACCGCTTAAAAGATCACTGAATCAGTGACATACAGAGCATCGTGGACGAGTTCGCGGAGCGCAAGGCTCGTCGTATGCCCTTCAAATAATGCGCGCAGTAGGCTATTGATATTTTATTATGAGCCATGTACAGTATGTCGCCTAATGTTTTTTTGTTTCTGAGTTACATGTTCGTTTGAAGGACTTAATGTACAAAATAACATAGTTGCACCCCGTAGTGTTGAAATTGGTAAACACAGTGCATTCAGTGAGGTTTGCACCGCCCTCCTTTTATTTCTGACTCTTCCTGTCACCGTTGCAACCTCTGAGCGCTCATTCGTATGCCCTTCAAATAATGTGCGCAGTATAGGCTATTGATGTTTTATGAGCCATGTACAGTATCCTAATGTTTTTTGTTTCTGAGTTACATGTTCGTTTGAAGGACTTGATGTACTAAATAACATAGTTGCACCCGGTAGTGTTGAAATTGGTAAACACCGCAGTTGCGGACATTTTGTAGCCTAAAATGATGTTATGATAAGCTTTAATAAAGGGCCCGGTCATTTGCCCCGCCCCCGGCCCGGCTCTGACTTGTTCCGCCACTGTCACTGATGTCACTGTTTGCGCTGCTTAACGACATCACGTGACGTCCACCCACTTTCGCTAACTCCACCCAATGTGTCCACCCACTTCCAGCCAGCACGGTTCAGCGCGGTTGTAGTCGAAATGCAACTCCAACAGCCCCACTCAGCTCGACTCAGCTCGACTCAGCACGGCACGGCTCAGCCGCGTTTGTAGTGGAAAAGCGGCATTTGTTTACATGCTGCTTCACATACTGAAGACGAGCGATATTGAAGATGTCCGACGTCTGTTGCTGTTGGCCCAAGAAAACTACAGCAAATAAAAAAAAAAAAGCTCTACTACTGGATTACTTGTACAGTCTTAGTCAGAAAGAAGCCAAGGATAGAAAAATGCGGAAATTAGTTTATTAGCGTTAGTGTTAGCTACACAGATGTTATGTTACTACGCAGTGGTAATGAAATCATTTGAGCGTATAATGCTGGGTGAGTTAAGAGCACAGGTCCAACATTTCCTTGACCTCTATCAGTTCACTTATAAGGATAGGAGAAGCACTGATGATGCCTTATGCACTACATCTCACCTCCTACTCAAACACCTAGAAAACACAAGGGCATATGCTAGATTACTTTTTATGGATTTTAGTTCTGCGTTTAATACAATTGTGCCTCAAATTCTTTTAGAGAAGTTACAATGAATGGAAGTCAGCCCTGTAATGATAAAATGGTACCATGCATTTCTCACTGACAGAACACAAGAAGTCAAAATTAATTCTACATTCTCTGACACACTGATAATCAACACTGGAGTCCCACAAGGCTGCGTGAGTTCTCCTGTTATTCACTTTATACACTAATGAATGTAGAAGTCAGTATATAAATAATTACATTATCAAGTTTTCAGATGACACAGTCATTCTTAGTCTGTTGACACAGGATTCTGATGCATCTGTCTATCAGTCAGAAATAGACAAGGTTGTGCTGTGGTGTGAGTCAAACAATTTGGTTTTAAATGTGAGCAAAACAAAAGAAATCATCTTTGACCCTAGATCCATAGGTAACCATAATTTGGTGACACTAAATGGGGAGGCAGTGGAGCAGATATCCACATATAAATATTTAGGTGTTTTATTTGACTCTCAACTAAAATGGTGCCAGCATGTTGACTTTTCATGTTCAAGGATCAGTCAGCGTCTTCATTTTCTGAGGAGGTTGAGAGTGTTTGGCGTTGAGAAAGAGATTATGATGGCCTTCTATAGGGCTTTCATTGAATCCATCATCAGATACGGCATCATAATATGGTTTGGGAACCTGTCTGTTAAACTGAAAGCTCAACTGCATACCCTTATTAAGAGAGCTGGGAAAATTATGGGCATGCCCCCTCCTACATCATTGCAAGCTTTATTTGATGAAGCAGTAAGGAGACAGGGATTGAAAATCTCAGTGGATGAGGAACATATTTTGCATGGCGAATATGAAATGTTACCCTCAGGAAGGAGATATAGGCTCCCAAACTGTAAAACAAATAGGTTCAAACTCTCAATGGTTCCTTGGTCAATTAAACTACTTAATAGTAGGTCTTAGTGTGGTGCGAGTTGGGGGGGGGTATTATTTTTAGGTTGTGGTGTAATTCTATGCAATCATATTGTTTTTATGTGTAATATTTTTATTATAATGATATCTCTCTGACCAATGTTGTGTTAAGTAGCTCAGGGAAATGGCTGTGTGCAATACCTATGGACTGTAATACAAGGGGCTGTCTGTTTGGGGGTGTGTGGAGGCAGATGAACTAGGATGTATTTATGTTTGCATGTTACTTGTTTAGTGTTACTTGTTTAGTTGTTAATTAGTTTAGTATGCTACATTTATGTTATATGGTTCTGTAAAATCACACTCTTGTTTGCCCAAAACAAATTTCTCTCAAGTAGAGATAATAAAGGCTCATCTAATCTAATGTTGGAATGTACCTTTTCCCCCCTTTGATAGTTAAAAAAAAATAATAAATTAAATAACTACAAAAGCAAGAAATCCTTTTGTGTAAAGAATTTTTCCTGACATCAGCTTTTGGGAACAGAATGTTGTGAAAAACAAAGCATTTACTCTCAAAGGGCTCTGACCTGAACCGTGGGCTAGATGGTATTCCCGGCCCTCCGTGTCTCAACAAACCCAAGGACATCTAGTTACACAGCTATCTGCACTCTATCATTTATACAGTGATGCTTATTATTTTTAAAACAATATCTGAAGTGTTATTTTGTAACATAGTTTATTTTTTTGCATTACAGCCGTGAATGAGGATTCAAAATCTCGGCTCGGCTCAGTTTTCCCTTTCGGGCGCTCTCGTTTTCTGTTAGAATTTGGTAAAGAAAAAAATATATTATTTACCAGCTTAAGGTCGGTCCATATCATGAAATGCCGTGACCTCGACCTTGAAAATTCTGACCTCGGCCCAGAGGGCCTCAGTCAGTACTTTCAAGACCTCAGTCACGGTATTTCACGATACGGACCTCCCAGCTGGTAAATAACCTATACATCTTGCTCTAGACTTTCACACAGTTCATGTTGTAAGATTTTATTTTAATTTTATCTAATAGTGGATGGTACAATAATTCCAAACGCTAACAGAATCCGCACATTCCATCTGTAGCTGTAGTCATATAGTAACTATAATCACTCTTGTAGTAATAATTTCAGTAAACGGTTAATGTTCAGTTCCCTCTTCATTTATTCTTTATTCAAAAGGCACAACTGAGTGACGCAGGTTGATCAGTCTGTAACGGACAATAACAATTTTATCCAAAATAGTTTTTCCTGCCTTATTCGATTTTATTTCCATTTGACATGCATGCAGCTGTTGTAAAGTTTAGTGTGTTTGTGTAGAACTCTCTCAGACTGGGGGTTCGTTACTACCAGGCTTGTAGTACTCGAGTCTGACTCGTGCCCTAATTTTAAGGATTCGTGACTCGACTTGAGCACTGATGACTTGTACTCGGACTCGTGCATTAACTGCATTCGGACTCGTAAATTGGAAACGAGGACTCAGATTTTTTGTAACATGCCATAATAATTTGGCATAAGATATTTATATTGACATTAATTTTTGTACTAATTTTGTGCAAGTGTCACAGCTGCGCACCTTGGTGTGTGCATCAGATAGACTCTTGTGCACGCGCCATAAACGACTCGCACCTGCACAGGATGAAGCACGCCTATATTAAAAACTGTGAAAACACACTTACTTTGCGAAGTATTGAGTTGTGTTGCTGACACATTACCGAGCCTTATTTCCTTATTTGGTTACTTGATCCCTGACTTCCTGTTTCTCGTCTTTGATTCTGCTGAGTCTACGATAGCCTGTTTGTGCCTCGCTCGACCTATTGTCTGTTTCACCATTTTACGATTTTGCCTGCTGTTCTGGATTGTTTACCATCTTTACTTAAACACCTTCTGCACTTACATCCGTCTCCCAGCCATCTCTGACCGAATACTTCATACTCCCTGACAAAGAGAAGCATATTCACTTGTTCATACGCCATGTTCAGGAACAAACTCATGTTAATGGGGCTAAAACAGCCACCGTCAAATGGTGTGGGTGGAGTCTTGTTTTCAGATTCAACTCGAAATTTTTTTTAATGACTTGGACTTGACTCGGACTTGACCACTGGGGACTCGAGACTGGACTTGGACTTGAAGTTTAGTGACTCGACTATAACACTGATTACTATGCTCTGGTTCCATGGTGACATTTTGCGCAGGACTGGGTTCCTCTGATAACAGAAGCAAAGCTTCAGTGCTCTCGGCTCTTAATCTTTTCTGTTCTTCAAGGATATATCGCGCATGACGCTACTTGTTGTGTTTTTTTTTTTTTTTTTTTTTTTTTTTTTTTTTGAGTTATGTCCGAGTTATTTGAAACCAATCTGGGTTTTCAGTGTTGAATAAGGAAGCTGCTTCACCTGTAAAAAATAAATAAATAAATGGGAAAAAAAATCAAACACTTTCATGAAGAAGCTAACTCGAATGTGAACAGAAATAAAATAAAATTCTTTTTTTTTAAAGATTTTTTTGGGGGCTTTTTCCACCTTTATTGGATAGAGTAGACAGTGTAGAGACAGGAAATGAGCAGGAGAGAGATGGGGAGGGATCGGGAAATGACCTCAGGTCGGAATCGAACCCGGGTCCCCCGGATTTATGGTATGGCGCCTTATCCACCTGAGCCATGACGCCCCATAAAATTAAATTCTTATTCAAACTCTTCCATGCTCACTTTCGACTTTCTATTTTTTTAAATTCAAGTTCTTACCTGAAATAAAATCAGCACTATAAACGCGGGCATCCACGAGTCTCTCTGGAGTTTTCTCTTTAACCACTCATTTCTTCAGTGTCCTTGAAGCATTTGCTTCTTTGTTAACGTTTTTCTTGATAGCGGGGAGACGGTAATACCGTTTTATCTGTTTCTCTATTTGAACAACCAAAAACAGAACTAAAATGAACCATATTTAAGACAGATTAATCCTTGCTTACAGGAAAGACAGTGTCTGTCTGTCCCCCAGGTGAAATTATCATGTGATGCATGCCGCCATGCATAAGGGGTCTATAGATTAGTGACCTGTCCAGGATGGACACTGCCTCTCACCCAGTGTCAGCGGGGATTGGATCCAGCTTCCCGCACAACCCACAATGGATAAATGATATTGAGCATGAATGAAAGAATATGTTTATCACATTTATGGAATTTTAACTCCTGATTAATTAAAGCAGATGCGCAGAACCTTTATTTTTAAATACATTTCTGAGTGGACAGTCTCTCCATCCTTGACTCTTGTATGCTGCATAAATGGGAATAAAAAATATATATTTTTGAGAGTTAAAATCGACGGCAAAGTTGGCATTCAAGCTGAGCCAGCCAGCCCTGAGTGGGTGACATCGTAGTGGTACTTACTTATCTTATCCTTTTTGTCTGTTTGAAACACTACTAGTGCGCCAGACGGTGCATGTGAGTTTGTAGCCTCTTCCTCCAATAGTCCCTATCTAGAGCGTCACTGGCCAAAAGGCCCCAATCCTTCAAATCGGCAACCACTAACTCCTTCCATGACTTTCTCGGTTGACCCTTCTTCCGTTTCCCAGCCACTTGCAGGTTTGTGATGTCTTTGGTTTGGGAGCTGCGATGGACGTGGCCAAACCATCGAAGGCGCCTGTATCTGATCTCCGAGAAGAGATCAGCCAGGCCCAACTTCTGGCGAAGGTCTTCAGTACTGGTGTTGACACCCGGCTTAATGTGGCACGTCCAACGCAGCATAGCGGTAACCGGTTTTAAGGCCGAGGACTTTGACAACTATAGACCAAAGTCATATAAATACAAATTTATGGTGAAAGTAAGAAATACCGTTACCGACTTGCTGAACTAAGACTGATTTGACTTCATTGATTGTGGGTTGACTCTCATTAAAACAGGATGGGTGTTATAACTTACGCAATGTACATGCATGCATTTTCACTGATGAAACATAAAAGGCTCATTAAATAATCAGATAAACTGAGATGATCACATTCTGAAGTAAATTAAATAATCTTATACTGGTAACTTAAACACACAATACAAGTGACATGTATTAATCTAGATGCCGGTAAACAACATGGTGGTGTTTTGTATCCAAATGAGAGTCGGAGCTTACCCGTCTGTGTTCTCGCTTCTCGAAGGCCGATCTTGTGGTTGATTGTTTTGAAACAATCTGACTTTCAGTTCTTTGTTCATTCGCTTCTTCCACGTAAGGGCGAGATATTGCTGCTGAGGCAAGCATATCCAGCGGAGAAATCAGGCGACTGGTCCACTCATTCTCCATTTTCTCCATACCGAGTACTCCGCCATTACTGCTTCGCTCACACTCCAGGAGAACTGGGGCAACTGAACTTACTTTCCTTTTCTTGTCGTTTTCTTTTAATTGTTGATACGGCACCCTCTTTCAATACAGGCTTATAGCCGACGCTCCTCAACAGATCAGAGGTTTCATACGAGTTCTCAGTAAAATGTGCAGAGCAGAGGAGAGACCACTTCGTAGGCACCCAATGTGCCTGTGAACAACTCGCAAAGTGCATCTAAATCTTTGCAGTTTGAACATTCTTGGGCCATGAATGCAGCATAAATCCATCTTCTGTTGTGTTGCTGCACCCGCCAGCAACACATCTACGTTGCATGGCGATAAATTAGCTCAAAATGGAGGATCGGAGTTGCAGTCAGCTCTGTTTTAGTATAGTGAAAATGGCAATGAGACCGATGGACTTCTTGCTGTGATGTCACAGATGTCAAGGTCATTCACTCAGACTGCTACCTATATGAATCACTTTAATCATAAAAATTACTATATTAGATTCATTGTTAACGCTTCAAACTATTCCTGGGCCATTCTTGAGGTCTCAAGGCGTTTATAAACTAAAAGTGAGGTGTTATATGCTTTAAGAAATGAGAGGATGTACAGTATAGGAGCATAATCGACGCTGAGGTCACGTTAAAGGGGTCAAAGTTGATCATTCTTCAATAACGGCACCATCTGAAGTGTTTTAGTTTACTTATACCACAGCAGTTTGTTAAAATGTCATGTATTAAAGGTCAATAATTCAAACATAACATCTCACTACTTACTTCCATTATAACAGATATGGCCCTTTTCCACTACCCTTTTTCAGCTCACTTCAGCTCGCTTCAGCTCACTTCAGCCCGACACGGCTCGCGTTTCGACTACCAAAAACCAGCACGACTCAGCTCGTTTCAGCCCTGCTTAGCCCCTAAAACTCGCACCGTTTTGGAGTAGGGCTGAAGCGAGCCAAACCGTGCCGACTGAGGCTGGGGGCGTGAGCAGACACTCCCCTGTGCACTGATTGGTGAGGAGGCGTGTCCTCACATGCCCACACACGCCCCGCGAGCGCGCTGGGATCTGTAAACACCGCAAACCCGGAAGAAGAATAATTACGAATTACGAGAATTTCTGAAGCCTTATGCGCCTCGCCTCATCTATACGCTCTTGCCAGTATCTGTCCGCGTTGTCGGTGACAACAAGCCACAGCACCAAGACCAGCAACACTAACGACTCCATGTCCTCCATGTTTATTGTTTACTATTCGGGTCGTGAGACTACCGCTTAAAAGATCACTGAATCAGTGACATATAGAGCATCGTGGACGAGTTCGCGGAGCGCAAGGCTCGTCGTATGCCCTTCAAATAATGCGCGCAGTAGGCTATTGATGTTTTATTATGAGCCATGTACAGTATGTCGCCTAATGTTTTTTTGTTTCTGAGTTACATGTTCGTTTGAAGGACTTAATGTACAAAATAACATAGTTGCACCCCGGAGTCTTGAAATTGGTAAACACAGTGCATTCAGTGAGGTTTGCACCGCCCTCCTTTTATTTCTGACTCTTCCTGTCACCGTTGCAACCTCTGAGCGCTCATTCGTATGCCCTTCAAATAATGTGCGCAGTATAGGCTATTGATGTTTTATTATGAGCCATGTACAGTATCCTAATGTTTTTTGTTTCTGAGTTACATGTTCGTTTGAAGGACTTGATGTACTAAATAACATAGTTGCACCCGGTAGTGTTGAAATTGGTAAACACCGCAGTTGCGGACATTTTGTAGCCTAAAATGATGTTATGATAAGCTTTAATAAAGGGCCCGGTCATTTGCCCCGCCCCCGGCCCGGCTCTGACTTGTTCCGCCACTGTCACTGATGTCACTGTTTGCGCTGCTTAACGACATCACATGACGTCCACCCACTTTCGCTAACTCCACCCAATGTGTCCACCCACTTCCAGCCAGCACGGTTCAGCGCGGTTGTAGTCGAAATGCAACTCCAACAGCCCCGCTCAGCTCGACTCAGCTCGACTCGGCACGGCACGGCTCAGCCGCGTTTGTAGTGGAAAAGCGGCATTAGTCATTCCATCATCAGGCGCTTTTTTTTTTCTATCTCTTGAAGTTAATATGACAGACAAATGCAGCTTATGTTCCTGAGAAATTCAAATAAAACATGGGGGCAAATGCACTTATTTTAATCAGGGATGTGATTTTTCCGCGAATTCGCGGAATTCCGCTTTTTTCATCTCAAAATTTGAAAAATTTTTTCCGATTTTTTGCTCAAAAATCCGCATTCGTATCCTATTCGTTCCGACTTTCAGTAATTCCGTCATTGAGATGAAACGAGGTACGTGATTGGCCCATCGCTCTGTAACAACCAATGAACGTGCTTGTTAGATAGCTGTACGTAAGCTCGCTTCAAACAAAGAGTTGAAAGATGGCAGCCTCCGTGATCGAGCGTAAAGATGCAAATCGAGTTAAAGAAATCGACAGAATAGTGAAAAACAAGTTCCGCTGGGAATGGTTGGAGAAAGAGGTTGCTACAGACGTTGGACATAAGACTGTGAGACATTTGTTTAGCGATTTCGTTCTTTGGGGAGAGGGCAGAGGTCTCTGGCTGTCAAGTTTGGGGATGCTGGGACCTCCCCTGCCCGAGCTACGAGCGTGCAAAGTTGGGCTGGAGCCCGGGATAGAAACGAAACCTAAGTGAGTGAACACAGTAGTTTTGAATATCCTTAAGTGAGTGAACACTGGGGTTCTGAATATCCTTAAGTGAATGAACACTGTGGAGTTATGATTATCCTTTGGTGAGTGAACACTATAGAGTTATGTGTATGAAGTTGACATTGCTAGAGTAGAAACTGCAGGAAAAAAGTGACTGATATGCTGGAACTGGACATGGATGCTAGCATCTTTTTTCTTTGAGAGTTCCTGAAGACTTGTGGATGAATTCTTATGTTGCATCATGTTTGTTTGAAAAGGCACATTTAGGTCTGTTCAACTTCTACAGTAATTGAAAGTATAAATTTTGTTTTTCCTTATACAATTTTCTATTTATTCTAATGCAGATGATTTAATTTAGAATGACATTTTTAGGTTTCATGTTTTGTCAGTTAAGAATCATTGAATTTACTATAGGGGCTCAGAGTTGCATGTTGACCATTAAATTTGGCTTGAATTTGTTAATCATGACACGTTTTTTCTTGTTTGTTTGCTTGCCATTTTAGTACAATTTTTAAGTCAGAAAACCCCAGAACCCAGGAGCTTCGGGGGGCTTCGCCCCCCTTGTCCCCCCCACCAGGGCACTGCCCTGGACCAGCTGGGGGCCTATGGCCCCCAGACCCCCGGCTAAAATTTTCAGATAATTTCACCAGCCCCAAATCACATCCCTGTTTAATGTTATTGTTTGTGTAGTAACAGCTTGCACAGGGACTCGTATGGCAGACATGCCATGCCATCCAAACCGAATAATAAAGGTGTTAAAATGTGACTTATAAAAGAAAAGCATTGTTGATGTCGTGAAGATGTTTGGTAAAAAAAATACACAAACGTTTTCCGTCTAGACCAAGGACTTTGCATTTTGCAGGTTAGCATTAACATGATGGGATTTTTTGATTTATTTTTTGATTTATTAACCTCAAGAAATAGACGCTGGAGAGACTGACTGTTTAAAGCTGCTCTAACATAAGTGAGAACAGGAACTCTCTTGTTTCTCAGATGTCACACTCCTAATAATAAACGGATAAAAAGTATGACATTTCATTATTTCTTAAATATATAAATGTCGTAACGTTTGAGAGATTCCTGTGGTATAAGAGGAATAACACACTTCAGCATGGCGTCATACTTCCCTGTCATTGATTTGATTATACCCCCGCTTCGAAGGGGGGGTGTACTGGTTGACCTCTGTCCATCCGTCTGTATTGCCGTATTTCCGTCCGTCCGAAACACCCTTTTTCTCAGCAATGACAAATCATAGCCACTTGGTACCAAACTTCAGCTTGGGGTTCTATCCCATGTATACCGTTTTCAGGTCTGTCATACATCGACTTCCTGTTTACCGACTGAATGTATTTCCGAAACGCATCGGGAGGATTTTGACACTATTTCAGAATGACTGACAGTTTCCCAGGATGCTACTGAAATCCCTGGGGAGAGACACTGCTCTTTACTTACTTGTTTCAAGGTTAATTATTTGTTGAAGTCAACATTCATAATAAGTGTCCTAGTCCTTCGATTGTTTGCATTGTGATATAAGCGAGAGCGGGGGGATACGCAAGTGACTAGTAGCTCACAGTTGATCATCTTTTCCTCTAACCACACACCATGTTTTATTCCTTAGTTATCATTTTAATATTTTTCTTCTAATCATTTTATGCATCTGTTGTCTAAAAATGATTTACAGAGTAATAATGCGCTATAAAAGTAGCCACTGAATGTGCCGAATAGTTCACGGCCATGATGAGGCCTTGACTGCGAAGAATAATTAAAACTTAATTGGAGTGTCATCAGTGTGTCAATTCATCCATGTAATGAACCTCATGTGTACAGATGTCCTGCATGACCACCAACACTTTCCTTGATGTTTTAATCCAAGCATACAGTTGTTGAACCTGCCACTGATTGCAGTGAGCCCAAATAATTGTGATCAGCTCAAATAATCATGATTAATGGATTACATGATGCGTGTAACAGTCTGGATCAGTGAGTCGACATTTGATAATCTGGGACACACGGATGTAAAAAAGATGAAATAGAGCGGCACGGTGGTGTAGTGGTTAGCACTGTCACCTCACAGCAAGACGGTCCGGGTTTGAGCCCAGTGGCCGGCGAGGGCCTTTCTGTGCGGAGTTTGCATGTTCTCCCCGTGTCCGCGTGGGTTTCCTCCGGGTGCTCCGGTTTCCCCCACAGTCCAAAGACATGCAGGTTAGGTTAACTGGTGGCTCTAAATTGACCGTAGGTGTGAATGTGAGTGTGAATGGTTGTTTGTCTCTGTGTCAGCCCTGCGATGACGTGGCGATTTGTCCAGGGTGTACCCCGCCTCTCGCCCATAGTCAGCTGGGATAGGCTCCAGCTTGCCTGCGACCCTGTAGGTGGCTACAGATAATGGATGGATGGATGAAAGATAAAATAAACCTTGGTTAGTTCTCTGAGTTCATGAAATTTCTTAATGCAGGACAAAGCAGAGGAGCGGGAGACACGTACAGCCCCTCAGATCGATAACCTGATAGACTTCACTGACCCTGCACCAGTAGTAAGTCCATAAACTACCCAGTTCCACCAGGATCAGAGTAGACACAGGACACACTTATTATTTGAAGCATATTGGCACTTCATGAGGTTCGTCTGCAAATCCCACTGACATTGTTTCTCTCTCACGTCTCGAGCAGGTGCAGCCGCCTAAACCAATCATTACACCTCGATGGATCGTTCCAGCAGCTCCAGTAAGTGCAACCTGTTCCAGTGCAAATGGGTTTACGTGTCAGTAATAAAGGCAGATAGGCCACAAGTCTCAGGCTCCATATGCTCCATCTGCCATACTCCTGTTTCCTTTAATGTAATTACCCCAGCTCAGAAACATCATTCAGTTAAACATATGGAGATGCAGCATGTGCTTTAATTTGCCTTTTGCAACATTTTAAGTATTACTAGATTCTAAAAACCATAACACTTCCCATAATAATATCAAGATAGAAACGGAAGGACTCTTAACTGCTGCACAAGATCAAGCATTATGAACCAACAGCATCAAGAACAGAGTTGACAAGGAGTGTGTCCCCGATGTGCCGATTTTGTGGAGAAAGAGAAAACGATTAGTCGTCTAACGGCAGAATGCAAGAAACCAGTGCAAAAAGAATACACGTGGAGTCATGATAAGGTTGGACAAGCCGTTCATTGGAAGTTTTGTCAGAAGTTCAGTCTCCCAAGCAGCAATAAGTGGTATGACCGACCACACTCCGGAAGGGGTAATGGGAAATGATCAAGTGAAAGTACTGTGGGACTTCAGGGTTCAAACAGACCATCATCTTGAACATACAGTGGATATAAAAAGTGTACACACCCCGTTAAAATTATAGGTTTTATGATGTGTTAAAAAAAAACCCGAGACCACGATAAATAATTTCAAAATTTTCCCACCTTTAATGTGACCTGGAACCTGTACAATTCAATTGAAAAACAAACAAATCTGTTGGGGTGGGGATAAAAAAAAAAAAAAATGCACAATAAGCTGGTTGCATAAGTGTGCACACCCTTAAACTAATACTTTGTTGAAGCACCTTTTGATTTAATTACAGCGTTCAGTCTTTTTGGGTTCACACCTGCCATCAATTAAAATGACTCTGATTAACCCCAAATAAAGTTCAGACATTTACTCCATTGCATCCTCCAGCAAAAGCCAGGGTTCACAGAGAGCTTACAAAGCGTCAAAGGGATCTCATTGTTGAAAGGGTTACAAAAGGGTGCAAAAACATTTCCACAGCATTAGATATACAATGGAGCACAGTGAAGACAGTCATCAAGAAGTGGAGAAAATATGGGACAACAGTGACATCACAGAGAACTGGACGTCCCTCCAAAATTGATGAAGAGACTAGACGAGAACTGGTCAGGGAGGCTGCCGAGAGGCCGACAGCAACACTGAAGGAGCTGCAGGAATTTCTGGCAAGTACTGGTTGTGTACTACATGTGACAACAATCTCCTGTATTCTCTGTATGTCTGGACTATGAGGTAGGGTCAAAGAAAAACATCCAGGCCTGGCTAAATTTTGCAACAGAATACATCAACTCTCCCAAAAGCATGTAGAAAATGTGTTCTGGTCTGATGAAACCAAGGTTGAACTTTTTGGCCACAATTCCAAAAGGTATGTTTGGCACAAAAACAACACTGCACATCACCAAAAGAACACCATACCCACTGTAGGTAACACAGTCTGTCTAAGAACTACAACACAGTCCCTTTTAAGGACTACAACTCCCATCACCAGCTTCCGCGTTGACCTGCGTCACGCCGGGGCGGGATCACCAACGTCACATCCACCATGAAGGCATAAGTAACGGAACACGTTTCCACTTCCTCCTCTTTCCGTCTGGACTCCAAGCCATCTGGATACAAGGAGGATCGCTTGCTCCGCCAAGCACCGAAGATAGACGTCTTTTCTTTTCTTTCTTGTAAGATCCACGATTCAGCGCGATTTCTTTGTTTGCCTTTGGCCACGGTAAAAATCCAAAAATCGCGCAATCTAACTCAAATGAGTTACAACCGGTTTTTATTTCTATTATCAAGTACGTACAAAACTGCAGCCCAAAGTAGTTTAAATTAAAGTTAAGAAGCGACCAGATCCTTCTAATTTTAAAGCGCTGTGCACGTTATTTTGATCAGAGACTTTCTTTCATCACGAGCGACCACGCGTCGGACCAAGAGATCCTCTGCTTCACGGAGCGACTCACGTGGTTCACAATGGTGAAACTCCAAACGTCTTGGAACATCTCTTCATAATTTTGCGGAGAGGCAAAATACTGAGTAAGACTGGCAATTTTGGGCATTAAAAAAACTAGTCTTAGGAATTAGCTTTTATGAAGAAGTGTGAATTTAAACTCAGGAACAGTTTAAATGTGTACACTGTAAACACGCAGCGTGTTGAATTAATTATTGTTTTGATCTCTGAGTTTTGTTTAATAGATAGGTTGCATGCTCTCTCTTTCTAATACTTTAATTTCATTATTTGCACACATCTTGACCTCATCAAGATTTCAGTGGATTCAGTACTGTTATAAGCTAGTGAAATTAGCCTACGGCTAATTCTTTTGTCCCATTAGCATCCAGGGCTAATTGTATTGTCTCAAAGGAGAACACGTGGCGGCCCTCCTCCACAGGCCTCACAAACACACCTTAGCTAGCATTCCTTTGTCTTAGCTAGCGACACAAGGCTAATCTGTGTCTCCACGTGGTCAAACACACCTCAGTTAGCATCCCACGCTAGCCTTTCTTTTGCTAGGCCATAGGCCTTACCACGTGGTCACCAGGCCTTTCACACACAAACACATGCTAGCTAGCATCCCTTTGTCTTAGCTAGCGACACAAGGCTAATTTGTGTCTCCACATGTGGCCAACACATCTTAGCTAACAACCAGAGCTAAATCCTTTCTCAAACCCCACGTGGTGAGACACCCTCCTTAGCTAGCAACACAAAGCTAATTCTTTTGTCTTAGCAACCAAAGCTAACTCCCTTGTTTTCACTTAGAAACATGTTGTCAACTCCCCCCCCACCCAACACACACACACACACACACACACACACACACACACACACACACTACATGTTTAATGTTTAATTTCTTTTTTTTTTTACACACAAACACACACACACACGCTCATCAAGTATATATCATATTTGTATATATTTCAACTGCCATTATCCTTTTTTTTATCTTTGTTATAATAAATTCATTTATTATTGAAACTGTGTTTTTGTGTTCCGATATTTCTGAAGTCATCCAATCTCCAAGAATTCAAAGGTGCATATGAGTTATGTAATATGGTAAGTGATCATAATAATTTGGAATATACCATAATTTAACTGTTTGATAATTTATTATTAAGCACCAAAATTAATGGTATTAATTAATGAGACTGATTCCATGAGTGATTCAATGAGACTGATTCAAATGAGACTGATTCAATTTTAATTATTAACCTTCAGATTCAATGAGATTGATCACTCAATTACCAAATGCACCTACACCGTGGTGAAGCATGGTGGCGGCAGCATCATGTTTTGGGGTTGTTTTTCTTCAGCTGGAACAGGGGCTTTAGTCAAGGTGGAGGGAATTATGAACAGTTCTAAATACCAGTCCATTTTGGCCCAAAACCTTCAGGTGTCTACTAGAAAGCTGAAGATGAAGAGGAATTTCATCTTTCAGCACAATGACCCCCAAAAAAGTTTTGGAACGGCCCAGCCAGAGCCCAGACCTAAATCCAATTGAAAATCTGTGGGGTGACCTGAAGAGGGCTGTGCACAAGAGATGCCCTCGCAATCTGACAGATTTGGAGCGCTTTTGCAAGGAAGAGTGGGCAAATATTGCCAAGTCTGGATGTGGCAGGCTGATAGACTCCGACCCAAAAAGACTGAACGCTGTAATTAAATCAAAAGGTGCTTCAGCAAAGTATTAGTTTAAGGGTGTGCACACTTATGCAACCAACTTATTGTACATTTTCTTATATTTGTTTTTCCCCCCCGAACAGATTTGTTTTTCAATTGAATTGTACAGGTTATAGGTCACATTAAAGATGGGGAAAAGTTTTGAAATTATTTATCGTGGTCTCAGGTTTTTCTGATGTAAAAAAAGTATATCATTTTAACAGGGTGTGTATAATTTTTATATCCACTGTAATAGACCTGATATGGTAGTATTAGAGAAGGAGGGGAGAACATGTCATGTAATCGGTATAGCATGCCCCTTTGGCACGGGAATGTTGGAAAAGGAACATGAGAAAATTGAAAAATATCGAGAACTTGGGAGGATCTGGAACTGGAGGAGAGTAAATATAGTACCAGTAGTTGTTGTTTGTTGTTATTGGAGCACTTGGTACAATCACGAAGAACTTCAAGGCATCGGTAAACAAAGTTGGATTGAATGACAGCACTGTGCTGCTTCAGAAAGCTTGCTTGTTGGGAACAGTAAAGATTTTAAGAAAGTCACAAGACACCTAAGGCTATAGGTTATAGCTTGATGTCTAGATTACAAAAACCGCGTTAACAGCTTACCGTCTGAATTGCTGAAAAAAATAATTTCCTTTGTCATTCTGGGCACATAAAAACTGATCTCCATGATGCATCAGGAGTGTCTGGCAAAAAGGCATTTAATATGAATAATTATTTATTTATTTTTTTTAAAGTATTGTGAGTATTATATGAAGTATTTTAAAGAGATTCCCCTACTGACACGGGGTGGGTTTCCCGATAACATTGCCCTTTAGAGCTAAAGAGAGAGTTGAGAGACTCTCTTAAGCAATGAACATTGTCTCTGTACGTGGTTTTCCTGAACTCACTCGTAAGAAGGGGTATAAAGAGCAACAGGACAAAGAGCATCTTTGCAGCGCGCGTCCCTGATATAGGCATTAAGGCCAATTTATGTTGACAACCCAGTCCTCGCAGATGGCGTCTGCGAAGCCCCCCCCCCCCCCCCCCCCCTTCGCAGACGCTCTGCGTGCACCTCCCAAAAATTGACCACCGCAGACAGCGTCGCAGACGAGGGCTCTGATTCGTCCACTCTACATCCGCTGTACACGCACTTCCACTTCCCTACTTTCCCGGTTTGTTTTGTTTTCACGACCGCTATTTTTAAAAACACGAGCAAAGATGGAGCAGCACGAAGAGCGGTTGATCGAGGAAGTGAGGAAGTACGTACATCTATATGACTCCAGTTCTAGTCATTATAAGTAACCGGAGGATAAACACTCCACTAACCACACCCACCAACTACTCCTAGCGATTTCGCGACTTCGCGCCCCCTTGCATTGTGGCGGTGAATAACATCGTGCACGCCTATTACTCCCCACTCAACGATAAATTACAACTGTCTGCGAAAAGCTATCTGCGAAAGCCTTGTCGCAAGAGCATGCAGAGGCCTTTAGTCGTTGCTGAAAGCATTAGTAGTTGCTAAATCCAGTCGATAAGGTCACACGGCGTTCGTTTTTAACCAAAATCTAATGAAATACAATGTGTTTAAAATAAGATAAAATATAAGATAAAATAAGATAATCTATACTATCATATAGTATAGTAGCATTACATATGGACAATTCTTCAGCAGAGAGGCCAAAATTATGAAATGATTAAGATCGTTTTAACTCATCAGCTCAGTGATGTTGCTAAAGTCTGGAATCCAAGGCAGAATGTGCTGAAAACCATCTTTAAAACTCATCACCCCAGTTACAGCACCGTCGCTTCAGAGAAATCTTGGTTTGAATTTTACGAAATTAAAGTTCAGGTTTTTTTCCTGACGTAATTCCGTTACTGACTTTTTTTTCTTTCCTCATAAAAGATTTTATGTTCAGATTTAAACACAGCCAGTTTTTCTCTGCTTTTTTTTTAGGGTCAATAGACCCCATACAGTGTGACATTTTTATTTAATACCGTTATCTTGAGAACTGCACCTAAAAAAAAAAAAGTTACCACACTTTGCTGTGAATGTAATTCCGTTACTGAAGAACTGCTCATATATAATGTGGTAATTTAATTAATGAAACTATCTTACATTTTTGGCAATTTCTTTTATTCCAGGCGTGTTTTTAATTCGGTGAACAAACGTTCACACGAAAATATGAGCAAATAATGAGGTAAATGTTTTCCCTGTGCTTGCTCATTTCACTGTTACCCCCTGATCATGCAGTCAGGATTATTTCAACTGTTATCCACGATGCAGAGTGGGCAGTGTTCTCCATTATAAGTGTGCGTGCAGAGAGAGAGAGAGGTTGTGATCTGTGTGTAGTGTGTACCTAAGGAGGTTGAATTGACCTTTATCTGATCAAAACCTCTCTCTCACACACACACACACACACACACACACACACACACACACACACACACACACACACACACACACACACAATGTTAGAGGTGCAGAAATGTCTTATGACACTAAATTAGTCAGTCACCTGCCTAATGGAGTTAAATTTGATTAAAATGTAGCAATATCAATGTGACATTCCGATATCCATACGCAATTCCATAACATATTGAAATATAGTCATAATAGTTTCCATATATTTATTTAATAATTAACTCTATCCCTGTGTCCGAAATCGCTCCCTATTCACTAGATAGGGCACTATATAGCAAGGATGCTTTTTTGTAGTGAGGATGATTACGCCCTATGTAGTGCACTCAGTGTCCCACAATGCATCACGAAAAGTAGTGTACAACCGATGGTCACTAACCAAGCAATATATCCCATCATGCATTGCAGTCGTGCTGAAAGAAATCAAATTAAAAGTCTCAAATTTGATTTAATACCGTATTGGCCCGAATATAAGACGACCCTGAATGTAAGACGACCCCCCCTTTTCCAAGTTCATCTTTGGGGAAAAAGTTTTTTGAAGACCAAATGTTCATTCATATAAAGCGTATTTATTTCAAAATTCTGTTTAAAATTAGAGGCTTTTGTTTTTCACATTTAAATAGAGGTCATTTCAGTCTCATTTCCGTGAACACTTTTCATAGAAGTAAAAAAAGAGGCTAAACTGCAGGCTACTAGACAAGCCAAATTAAAACATTTAAATTGCATTAATTCAACAAATTTGTCTGGTTTAGATTGAAAGTTCATAAACTTCAGAATGTCAATGCATTAACTTCCCATAGCCTACGGGTATATGGAATAAATCTGCAGAACAGTGCAAATGCTTTAAACAATGCATTAAACAATACATTAAGGTTTACAATAATAAACAACTGAAACAATGGAAAGGGTAGTTTGCTAAATTACAGCTACTCAGCACAGAGATCCTCAGCCTCACTTTGCTCACTCTCACTGTCCTCACTTTCGTTTTTGGCGGCATTTTGTCTAGTCCGCGAATTTAAGACGACCCCCCTTTTTAAGAGCTATTTTTTACAACAAAAACACCGTCTTATATTCGAGCCAATACGGTAAAAGGCAGCGGCAAAGAAGAAAGTATTCAGCCTTGATTTAAAAGAACTGAAAGATGCAGGTACTTTGTATTGGTTAAGGTGGGAAATGCGCTCAGTATAATATGGATTCATCACAAAAATGCATACATGTATTTATTATTTTGAAAACTACCAGCAGGCTGATCTGGCACGTTTTAATTGTGCGACAGTAATGACGTAAATACCAGCGTGACGGACGAGTGTCCAAAAGCGTTTTTTCATTTTACCAATGAGCTCACTATATACGGGTGCTGGTCAAATAATTAGAATATCATGAAGTTGATTTATTTCAGTAATTCCATGCAAAAAGTGAAACTTGTATATTATATTAATTCATTACACACAGACTGATATATTTCAAGTGTTTTTCTTTCAATTTTGATGATTATAACTGACAACTAATGAAAATCCCAAATTCAGTATCTCAGAAAATTAGAATATTGTGAAAAGGTTCAATATTGAAGACACCTGGTGCCACACGCTAATCAGCTAATTAACTCAAAACACCTGCAAAGGCCTTTAAAATGGTCTCTCAGTCTACAGTAGTTCTGTAGGCGACACAATCATGGGGAAGACTGCGGACTTGACAGTTGTCCAAAAGACGACCACTGACGCCTTGCACAAGGAGGGCAAGACACAAAAGGTCATTGCTAAAGAGGCTGGCTGTTCACAGAGCTCTGTGTCCAAGCACATTAATAGAGAGGCGAAGGGAAAGAAAAGATGTGGTAGAAAAAAAAGTATACAATCAGTAGGGATAACTGCATCCTGGAGAGGATTGTGAAACAAAACCCATTCAAAAATGTGGGGGAGATTCACAAAGAGTGGACTGCAGCTGGAGTCAGTGCTTCAAGAACCACCACGCACAGACGTATGCAAGACATGGGTTTCAGCTGTCGCATTCCTTGTGTCAAGCCACTCTTGAACAAGAGACAGCGTCAGAAGCGTCTCGCCTGGGCTAAAGACGAAAAGGACTGGACTGCTGCTGAGTGGTCCAAAGTTATGTTCTCTGATGAAAGTAAATTTTGCATTTCCTTTGGAAATCAAGGTCCCAGAGTCTGGAGGAAGAGAGGAGAAGCACAGAATCCACATTGCTTGAGGTCCAGTGTAAAGTTTCCACAGTCAGTGATGGTTTGGGGTGCCATGTCATCTGCTGGTGTTGGTCCACTGTGTTTTCTGAGGTCCAAGGTCAACGCAGCCGTCTACCGGGAAGTTTTAGAGCACTTCATGCTTCCTGCTGCTGACCAACTTTATGGAAATGCGGATTTCATTTTCCAACAGGACTTGGCACCTGCACACAGTGCCAAAGCTACCAGTACCTGGTTTAAGGACCATGGTATCCCTGTTCTTAATCGGCCAGCAAACTCGCCTGACCTTAATCCCATAGAAAATCTCTGGGGTATTGTGAAGAGGAAGATGCGATACGCCAGACCCAACAATGCAGAAGAGCTGAAGGCCACCATCAGAGCAACCTGGGCTCTCATAACACCTGAGCAGTGCCACAGACTGATCGACTCCATGCCACGCCGCATTGCTGCAGTAATTCAGGCAAAAGGAGCCCCAACTAAGTATTGAGTGCTGTACATGCTCATACTTTTCAGTTGGCCAACATTTCTAAAAATCCTTTTTTTGGATTGGTCTTAAGTAATATTCTAATTTTCTGAGCTACTGAATTTGGGATTTTCATTAGTTGTCAGTTATAATCATCAAAATTAAAAGAAATAAACACTTGAAATATATCAGTCTGTGTGTAATGAATGAATATAATATACAAGTTTCACTTTTTGAATGGAATTACTGAAATAAATCAACTTTTTCATGATATTCTAATTATATGACCAGCACCTGTAGTCCTCTATATAGTAATTACCTATATAGGGAGCAGTGAACGAGTGAGCGATTTTGGACACAGGGTATGTACTTGCAATGTACAAGAAAAATAATTGAACACCGGCAGCAGATTCAACACCAGTTTCCCCTGTTGACTGTGAGTCTCCCTCGAAGGTGCATGCGCATGCTGTGTATTCAGCTGTGAGCGAGTGGTCTGGGTCTCTCATAAATTCCAAGCAAACTAAAGGACTCCATGGGCTACGATGTTTGGGGAAAACCACGTTAGCTTGACTATGGATCTTAAGTGGTAATTTAATACTCTCTTGGCCTTAAGAGGCTTTCGGGAAACCCACGCCAGGTTAGTTACATACAATAAAATGTCTTGGGAGGCTTTTTTTTGGGGGGGGGGGGGGGGGAGTGTCCATTTTGTCATCTGGCACTCCTTTCGTGTTTTAGCGCTCACATAGTAAACAACATAACCTTCATTTTTCACATCTCTTTCCCCTTTTCTAGCAGACTGGCACCTTTACTAACGGCCTCCTAGAGCTTAACAAAGCAACGATGGCAGCACAGCATAGTGAAGGCGGCGCTCCTGCCTCCCTCCCTCATCTTTCTCACACTCATAATGTGATTGCCACCAGGTTTGTGTTGGTCATGTGTGATTGTTCTGTGGAACAGGAAGATTCAAATCTAACTAGTGTTTTATTCCTCTTACAGTGGTGCTTGAAAGTTTGTGAACCCTTTAGAATTTTCTATATTTCTGCATAAATATGACCAAAAACATCATCAGATTTTCACACAAGTCCTAAAAGTAGATAAAGAGAACCCAGTTAAACAAATGAGACAAAAATATTATACTTTGTCATTTATTTATTTATTGAGGAAAATGATGCAATATTACATATGTGGGTTTCAAAAGTATGTGAACCTCTAGGATAAGCAGTTAATTTGAAGATGAAATTAGAGTCAGGTGTTTTCAATCAATGGGATGACGATCAGGTGAGAGTGGGCACCCTGTTTTATTTAAAGAACAGGGATCTATCGAAGTCTGATCTTCACAACACATGTTTGTGAAAGTGTATCATGGCACAAACAAAGGAGATTTCTGAGGACCTCAGAAAAAGTGGTGTTGATGCTCATCAGGCAGGAAAAGGTTAGAAAACCATCTCTAAAGAGTTTGGACTCCACCAATCCACAGTCAGACAGATTGTGTACAAATGGAGGAAATTCAAGACCATTGTTACCCTCCTCAAGAGTGCTCGACCAACAAAGATCACTCCAAGAGCAAGGTGTGTAATAGTCGACAAGGTCACAAAGGACCCCAGGGTAACTTCTAAGCAACTGAAGGCCTCTCTCACATTGGCTAATGTTAATGTTCATGAGTCCACCATCAGGAGAACACTGAACCACAATGGTGTGCATGGCAGGGTTGCAAGGAGAAAGCCACTGCTCTCCAAAAAGAACATTGCTGCTCGTCTGTAGTTTGCTAAAGATCATGTGGACAAGCCAGAAGACTATTGGAAAAGTGTTTTGTGGACGGATGAGACCAAAATATAACTTTTTGGTTTAAATGAGAAGCGTTATGTTTGGAGAAAGGCAAACACTGCATTCCAGCATAAGAACCTTATCCCATCTGTGAAACATGGTGGTGGTAGTATCATAGTTTGGGCCTGTTTTGCTGCATGTGGGCCAGGATGGCTTTCCATCATTGATGGAACAATGAATTCTGAATTATACCAGTGAATTCTAAAGGAAAATGTCAGGACATCTGTCCATGAACTGAATCTCAAGAGAAGGTGGGTCATGCAGCAAGACAAAGACCCTAAGCACACAAGTCGTTCTACCAAAGAATGGTTAAAGAAGAGTAAAGTTAATGTTTTGGAATGGCCATGTCAAAGTCCTGACCTTAATCCAGTGGAAATATTGTGGAAGGACCTGAAGCGAGCAGTTCATGTGAGGAAACCCACCAACATCCCAGAGTTGAAGCTGTTCTGTACGGAGGAATGGGCTAAAATTCCTCCAAGCCGGTGTGCAGGACTGATCAACAGTTACCAGAAACGTTTAGTTGCAATTATTGCTGCACAAGGGGGTCACACCAGATACTGAAAGCAAAGGTTCACATACTTTTGCCACTCACAGATATGTAATATTGGATCATTTTTCTCAATAAATAAATGATCAAGTATAATATTTTTATCTCATTTGTTTAACTGTGTTCTCTTTATCTACTTTTAGGACTTGTGTGAAAATCTGATGTTTTAGGTCATATTTATGCAGAAATATAGAAAATTTCTAAAAGGTTCACAAACTTTCAAGCACCACTGCATATCACAGCAATTTGCCAGTAATAAAATTGAAACTAAATTTTGTTTATTAAGTATAGCTAAAGTAGAGAAACTGTAATATCAGATTATTATTTTCACCTTCTGTCTCTGGTACGTTTGTATGAGTATTTGGAGCATTAGCGGAAGGTCTGTTGTCCACAAAAATTAGCTCAAATTATCATTTGTTACAGCAGCTAAAAATGTTATTCCTTCATCAGCACTTTTTTTTTTCTCCTTCCCTCTTGAAGTTAGTCAGACATTGAAATAACACATTTTTCATGCTATAGCAAGTGTTAAAAACAAGGCCTGGCTTTCAGCCTTGTTTTATTTGGCTCGCGTGACCTTGTCAAAAATAATCGTGAAACGCCTCTTGCGTGCTGCTGAAGTAAAATTGACAAGTGCTGCTGAAGTAAAATTGACGAGTGCTGCTGAATTTCTGTTCCACTGCGGTCTGAAAGATGAGTTGCACTCAGTGCTGCACTTGCTGCAAGTCAGACTCGCCTCTAAAATTGATTCAGAAACGCATCATGTGTTATGCTGACAGTGGTGTATCTTGATAAACTAATGAGGGATGAGACAATGTACAAAATAAAATCACGATTGTTTTCTTGATCTGTCCAATTAAATTGAGGAGCGTGACTCATTTCCCGTGGATGTCAGTCAGCAGTAGGAGTGGCAATGACTTTTTTTTTTTTTTTAAATTTAATCATTTAAGGCATTTACCGTCAAACTATCTTTTCATATTAATAATGTTATCATAAAATACCTTTGTCAGTTCTACTGAAAAGTGATTTGATTAAAACATGTTGTTAAAAGGGAAAAACGACACCTTCTATGATGAATCCTGATTTATTTTTTTCTTTTGCAGGGAACCTCACCTCCTTATCTGCGTGCTTATAGTGTAGCTATCTGGCTCAACCAGAAAATGAATAATCCAATTGGCTAATCCTATTTTTTCCATCACAGCAGCTGGTATCCAAACAAAGGAGGGCATTTAAACCCATTAATTATGTTTCGGTTATGTGGAGCGTCTGCCATACGCCATACAAATCCCTGTGACTGATCTGCTGTAGAAATAATAACATACTAGAACGACTCCATTAAAAAAAAGATTAGATTACAGCTGGCACTACAGCCAAAACTGCTGTCCTGGAAAATTTAAATAGCACCTTCTGACCAATCAGATTCGAGAATCCAGTTGTGCTGTGGTATAATTAACAAACCCTGTGTCCGAAATCACTCACTACTCACTATATAGTGGACTGGATAGCGAGTTCGCCATTTTGTCATGCTGTCCGAATGAATGTATAGTGAGAATTATTACACCTTTATATAGTGCACTCATAGTATCCCACAATGCACTGTGAAAAGCAGTGTACAGCCAATGGTCACTAACAAGCAATATATCCCATCATGCATTGTTGTTGTGCTGAAAGGGGGGGGGGGGAGTGTGTTGGGGAGAAAGAAACGCATGATAAATGGGCGTTCAAATACAATTAAAAATAGTAAGAGAATAGAAAAGCTAAAATAGAATAAGACAGATAAAATACAAGAATAAAAGTTACAGTGCGGAGCGAGGAATTAATCCAAAACCTCAAATTTTGATTTAATAAATCAAAAGGCAGCGGCAAAGAAGAAAGTATTCAGCCTTGATTTAAAAGAACTGAAAGATGCAGGTATGTTGTATTGATTAATGTGGGAAATGTGCCCAGTATAACATGGATTTATCACAAAAATACATGCATGTATTTATTATTTTGAAAACCCACCAGCCGGCTGATCTGGCATGTTTTAATTGTGTGACAGTAATGGCGTAAATAACGGCGTGGCAGACTAGTGTCTGAAAGTGTGTGTGGGGGTTTCCTTCATTTTACCAATGAGCTCACTATACAGGGTTAGTCAAAATTGTTATAACTAAGGGATTATTTTTTTTCTCCTGAATGTGTGGTGCGCCGTGACTGCTGCTGGCGTAATTGGGCCCTACTTTTTTTTTTGACACCCCAACAGTGATGTCAGACGTCTACTTACAGGTGGTGCAGACCGTCCTGTAAATCATCTTGCACATATGATGAATGTTTTGTGAATAAATGGTTTCTACCATTTAAGTGTTAACATAATTTTGACTAACCCTTTGTCAGTCCATCCCACGCCATGTGGCGCATAGGGCGGCGCCCATCCCCGTTTCCGTAGCCCTCTCGCCTATTACATAGCGAGGGTTACAGTGGGGGGGCTGGTCCCCTGGTAACCACGAGAGTTTGACTCCCCACTCACATCTGTATTGCAGCATGCCTTGCCAGACGGCAGTAGGTGCCATTTTTTTATGATGGTCTTTGGTATGACCCGACCATGAGTAGAACTCACGATCTCCTGATCGAGAGGCGGACATGCTAACCACTGGGTCAGCTCGCCGGTAAACCCTGTATAGTCCTCTATATAGAATTCCCTAGATAGGGAGTAGTGAACGAGTGAGTGAGTGATTTCAGACACAGCCTATTACCGAAGGTGATGTGAATATTGTTGAATAATAACTGAACTGAAGTCAAGGTCATTATTCACTGAGCCTGAGGCGGAGAATTGTTTTAGTATAAATACACAGGTGATTTTATTTAAAAACATTTATTTCAAACTTCAAAAGCGGCACGCAAATGTAATAACGGCGCACATATACAGTGGGGCAAAAAAGTATTTAGTCATCCACCAATTGTGCAAGTTCTCCCACTTAAAAAGATGAGAGAGGCCTGTAATTTTCATCATAGGTATACCTCAACTATGAGAGACAGAATGGGGGGAAAGAATCGAGGAAATCACATTGTAGGATTTTTAATGAATTAATTGGTAAATTCCTCGGTAAAATAAGTATTTGGTCACCTACAAACAAGCAAGATTTCTGGCTCTCACAGACCTGTAACAACTTCTTTAAGAGGCTCCTCTGTCCTCCACTCGTTACCTGGATTAATGGCACCTGTTTGAACTCGTTATCAGTATAAAAGACACCTGTCCACAACCTCAAACAGTCACACTCCAAACTCCACTATGGCCAAGACCAAAGAGCTGTCAAAGGACACCAGAAACAAAATTGTAGACCTGCACCAGGCTGGGAAGACTGAATCTGCAATAGGTAAGCAGCTCGGTGTGAAGAAATCAACTGTGGGAGCAACTATTAGAAAATGGAAGACATACAAGACCACTGATAATCTCCCTCGATCTGGGGCTCCATGCAAGATCTCACCCCGTGGGGTCAAAATGATCACAAGAACGGTGAGCAAAAATCCCAGCACCACACGGGGGGACCTAGTGAATGACCTGCAGAGAGCTGGGACCAAAGTAACAAAGGCTACCATCAGTAACACACTACGCCGCCAGGGACTCAAATCCTGCAGTGCCAGACGTGTCCCCCTGCTTAAGCCAGTACATGTCCAGGCCCGTCTGAAGTTTGCTAGAGAGCATTTGGATGATCCAGAAGAGGATTGGGAGAATGTCATATGGTCAGATGAAACCAAAATAGAACTTTTTGGTAAAAACTGTTTGGAGGAGAAAGAATGCTGAGTTGCATCCAAAGAACACCATACCTACTGTGAAGCATGGGGGTGGAAACATCATGCTTTGGGGCTGTTTTTCTGCAAAGGGACCAGGACGACTGATCCGTGTAAAGGAAAGAATGAATGGGGCCATGTATCGTGAGATTTTGAGTGAAAACCTCCTTCCATCAGCAAGGGCATTGAAGATGAAATGTGGCTGGGTCTTTCAGCATGGCAATGATCCCAGACACACCGCCCGGGCAACGAAGGAGTGGCTTCGTAAGCATTTCAAGGTCCTGGAGTGGCCTAGCCAGTCTCCAGATCTCAACCCCATAGAAAATCTTTGGAGGGAGTTGAAAGTCCGTGTTGCCCAGCGACAGCCCCAAAACATCACTGCTCTAGAGGAGATCTGCATGGAGGAATGGGCCAAAATACCAGCAACAGTGTGTGAAAACCTTGTGAAGACTTAGAGAAAATGTTTGACCTCTGTCATTGCCAACAAAGGGTATATAACAAAGTATTGAGATGAACTTTTGTTATTGACCAAATACGTATTTTCCACCATAATTTGCAAATAAATTATTTAAAAATCAGACAATGTGATTTTCTGGATTTTTTTTTCTCATTCTGTCTCTCATAGTTGAAGTGTACCTATGATGAAAATTACAGACCTCTCTCATCTTTTTAAGTGGGAAAACTTGCACAATTGGTGACTGACTAAATACTTTTTTGCCCCACTGTACTTGTCACTTATCTACGCCGAGTCACGTAAAATACTTTTTGTTTTGAAACTGATAAAATAAATCAGTCCCACCTTAGTTTTAGACCAGACTACGTAGCATCTTTAGTGCTTTTCGGAACAGAGTTTTCTTTCATCGTTTCTAATTCTTCCTCACTTACGATGACGAAGCGATTAGCCGCCATTTTGCCGAGTCGCTCATCGAGAAATGGTCCGAATTTCTCGACCAATCAGCGTGCACGATTTTCTATAATTGCCTGCGTATTTATACTAATGCTCTTTAATATGCTGATGCTGTTATGGAGCAGGGTGTCGGGGGCCTTAGAAGTTAACACACAGATACGGCAGGAGGCAAAAGATGACGTTTTTGCCTTTTATTTTTGCACACCACAGATAAGATAATGAGCCAGAGGCCAATAACTAACTAAAATAAACCAAAACAAAAATATAGAAAAATATAACTATACAATATTTACAAACATACAGAAAATAAACAGGCTACGTGGAGCCAAAATAAACAAACAAAAGATAAGCTAGCCTAAGGCTCAAGAAAGCACAATTCAAATCAATGTACTCTCACAACTGAGTGTAGGACAGAGCAATATAAACACAGGTCTTGTCTCTACCTGGCTCTCTCAACAACTGAACACATCACCATTATAAATGATACCTGTCTCCTCCCTATAGTTGGCCAATACACTTGCCTAAACCAAAAAGCAGGGAGTTTTTAATTAGGCACTCAATAATAACTAATTTAAACATTTTAAAATGGCGCTATAAAGAAATACATATTCTCAGGCCTTACAAAAAATAATACACAAATACATATAGGTACACCAATACCAACTATTCAGATATTTTACACGTTTAACCGTCACCGTGAGGACGCGCACACGTGAACGTGCCCCATAATAAAAACATCCTCAGCACCATCATGCAACGCTTTGTCACAACAAGGAAGCGCTGCCACCGGTAAGACATGGAGCTTTTTAAATGCCAAATGAACATTGGTTGGTGTTCTTAAACACTTAAAAACCACTCGTTTGCACTCATTAAGGGTAGATGTTATGACTAGGCACAATAAATAAAGAAACAAAACCTGTTGACAAAGCGTTGTTTCTGAGTTGTTAACCCCGCCGACAGTAGTCGGAGGGGTTATTATTTTCACCTGCGTCAGTCTGTGTGTGTGTATCTGTCTGTCTGTCTGTGTGTCTGCAAGATATCTCAAGAACCAATGGATCGATTTGGACCAAATTTTGTACATGTGTTGCCAATCACCCAGGAAGGAAACCATTAAATTTTGGAGGTCAAAGGTCAAGGTCATGGCAGAACTTCGAAATTTTCGCCCAATGTATTTTAATAGGGAAAAGGCGGGGTTTGCACTCGTTAGAGTGTCCCTGTCTAGTTTGTGTTTGCATTGATGTGTGGAATGTAATGCATTTTTAATACTATGTGCGTGAATGGTTGTTACGCTAAACATGTGTCGACCCATGTTAACTAACAAAACCACAATGCACAATAAAAGGGTTAAAACTCACGTACTGCAGTTTATAAAGTCCATGAACCATCATAATACGAGGAAAGTTTGAATGGGGGAAATGACAGTACATGCTTTCAATGGCGGCTGCCATAGCAGACGCCGTGATGGTGCGCTCATGGGTCGCATCATCACAGATGCTATTAACATCATTAATGAGTTGATTTAAACGGAGGAGTGTAGATCTTGTACTATGTCATTTAAATGATGCGAGGTGGTTTCTACATCCCTGGGTTTATCGTAACGTTGCGTTGTCTTCTGTTGTTTGCAGCATTGTGGCTCCGCCTCTGAGGAACAACCACAGACCCAAGGGCCTGCTGACCACTGAACTCTAAGACGCTCACGTCCAGCAGTATCAACTACCTGAAAACTTTACCGTTATCCCCTCTCTCTCACACACACACACACACATTCCAGCACGAAGACTTTAAAGAGCCTGTGAAGAGTAGATATGATATCAGGTTCAGCCTTGTCAAGACCCACATCCGACCAACACTTCAGTTTTATGATGTAGTAGTAATGATAACGAAGGATGCAGGAGGATGTTTGGAGGCCGCGGTTTATTTTCCGCTCTTCTCAGTACAGTGACTCAGGGGACTTGTGAACAGAATCGTGGTGTTGCTCTGCCCTCTGCTGTTCTCACACATCGTCCTGTTACTTCACTGTGAAAGAGCAACCAGCTGGACCACTACACATCCCCAATACTGGAAACTTTTATTTATAGCTCCGACATAGTCGTTTTTCCTTTTCTCTTTGGCTTCCTGTAATATGACAGTGTTCAGTATTCAGTATCAACATTTAAGTACTGTATTACAAACCGGATTATTATTCAAGGATAATATTATGTAGCACTGGATGACATGCAGTCTTTGAATGATTGAGCCAATTTTATTCTTATATATATGTGGTGTTTTTTTTTTTTTTTTTTAAACCCACACTATCAGTGCTGTTTTTATCTTTGTAGTTGCGTTATGACCTGCCTTATTTTAAGTGTACGTCACAGGTGTTAGTTCGCTATGTTACGAATCTGTTTTTCTTTTTTAATCCTTGTTGTCTTACCGAACTGCTTTTGACTACAATAATTCACCGGCTCTTTAGTCGCGGGGGTGCGTAATGATAATCGTCGTTTAGTCACGACACTGTAGGGACTGTGAACAGCGTGACGGCGTTCAGGCAGACTGACAGTTCGGCTGCGGCGCAGGTCGGCTAGCTTGTATTTTTGTCACTGATAAAGTACAGAATTGCTTATGCTGTGTTCGTTATTGTCTCCTCTGGGTGTCTTATTTCCATGTTGTCTGCTAGCTCGGTCACACCTTCGTGTCTGTACCTAGAACGCTAGCTGGTAAAAAAAAAAAGAAATGTCACTCGATGCTGAAGTTGTACTGAAATTAGTTTTGACGTGTATCCTCTAAGACTGCATCTTTTGCATTAACGTTAATCGTTTTCTTCATGTCAGTGTCATGAATCACAACTGCGATCGTTTCTCTAGCAGTCTGGCTTTAATTTATTCCTTTTTTCTCCCTCACTCTGTCTGCTATAAGAGCACACTTTCATGCTGTAGAGATATTATTGACTTCTTTAGTGAGATCACTGTACTGATGTATATCATGTCTTTACACTGAAGAACCTTAGAGCACCTTTTGTCATTTTGTATGATTTTAGCTTGTTCTCTAAGTAAAAAAAAAAAAGTATTTTAACAGTACTGGCTGTTTTTTCCGTGTATTCCTTTCATAGAAACGTGTGAAATGCTAACTGAATCGAAGACACTACGCTCATCAGGGTTCAAGCCTGAACTCTGGTCACATTTTGAACATATGAATACAATCTTTACCTCCTGATCTCTCAGGTAGTGGATAGAAATGATTTATGACCCAATTGTGTGGTATTTTTTTATTTTTTTTTTTTAAAGAACTCTGCCCTTTTATTTAGGACATTAGACCTATCTCATTGCATTTCTGTGAAGGTCAGATGCTCAGAAAGTGATCAAATTCATTTATTCATTCATCTTCAGTAATCACTTTTTATCCTGATCAGGGATGCAGCAGACTCCGAGCCCGTCCTGGATATTATCAATTAACCTGATAAATGCCAGCGGCGCAGTCAGGCAATGGCAGGTAATCACATTGTTTGTTTATAAAGAATGGTTCAGCCAGTAAATATTGAAGGGGACATGAATCATTCCCTGAATAATCCTGACATTTCAGGATTATTGTTTTCAAGCTTTGTAGGTTTAATGTTTGTCACATGCACACTTCAAGTACAGTGAAACTCATCCTCTGCCTTTAACCTATCTGAAGCAGTGAAAACACACACACACACACACACACACACACACACACACAGAGCGCCTGGGGAACAGTCAGGGGTTCGGTGCCTTGCTCAAGGGCACTTCAGCCCAAGGCTGCCCCATGTTAACCTAACTGCATGTCTTTGGATTGTGGGGGAAACCGGAGCACCCGGAGGAAACCCACGCAGACACGGGGAGAACATGCAAACTCCACACAGAAAGGCCCTCGCCAGCCGCTGGGTTCGAACCCGGAACCTTCTTGCTGTGAGGCGACCGTGCTAACCACTACACCACCGTGCCGCCCACAAGTGGTGTATATATTAATCAACAAGTGTGGGATTCAAGTTTTTTTTCCCCTGTATCCTGACAAATCTGGATGTATGTGAGCTCCGCTCCTGAGCTGTGACCTTTTCTAGCAAGGAGATGGAGCAGAATTTTATTTTTCCTTATATTGGCCTTTTGAAAAGTCAAATGGGTGAAGTTCAGGGTTTCTTAATCACGTTTGAATAACTGCTAGTTAGGAGGATTTGGGTAGATGATAACCAAAACTAAGGGAGGAATTGAATTTTATTTATAGAGTACTTTTAATACATTTAAATGTATACACTGTAGGGGGCGGCACGGTGGTGTAGTGGTTAGCACTGTCACCTCACAGCAAGAAGGTCCGGGTTCGAGCCCAGTAGCTGACGGGGGCCTTTCTGTGTGGAGTTTGCATGTTCTCCCCGTGTCCGCGTGGGTTTCCTCCGGGTGCTCCGGTTTCCCCCACAGTCCAAAGACATGCAGGTTAGGTTAACTGGTGACTCTAAATTGACCGTAGGTGTGAATGTGAGTGTGAATGGTTGTCTGTGTCAGCCCTGTGATGACCTGGCGACTTGTCCAGGGTGTACCCCGCCTTTCGCCCGTAGTCAGCTGGGATAGGCTCCAGCTTGCTCGCGACCCTGTACAGGATAGGCGGCTTCAGATAATGGACGGATAGACTGTATTAAAAAAAAAATTTTTTTTAATTAAAGTGAGTAACCTGGTTGCCTTAAAATGTTGAGTTATTAAAGGGGAACTGAAGTCATTTTTAAACTTGCTTTATTTCTTAATTAATGTGTTATTCAGTTACGTTTTCGGTTTTAGTAACCTTATATCGTGACTCGTATTGGCAACTAATTGCAATTAAATATTATACTTATCGGCCTATTCGGTTTTTAGCCATGTTGTTGAATTTAGTTCGTTTGGTCCACGGCAGGCGTCGCTTATCCTCGTGATCTTCACAAGACTTCGAAACGTGAAGAAGTGTCAGCCAGGTGTCAGTGCCGCCATTTTGAAAACTGCTTTCCAAACGAAGTATTGCACAAAAACGAGTTTAAATGACGATTACTGCCTACTTTTTTCAAACTTTCCTGATTGCTATAAAAACAAACAAAACTTCCGGCTTGATTACGTCAGCATTCAAAAGAGCGTGCGCGACTTTTGACAACATTGGCAGATGTTGATGACTTTGATTTCCACTGTACATTTTACTTCCGTCCTACGATGTCTCACACAGGTCTCAACGAATCTTGTTTACAGCCATTGCTTTGACATATGGATTGATATATTACAGAGCATATTTCAAACACTCATAATTTGCTATAGCAGCGACAAAATAGCGATCAAAAATGCATTCCGATATTTAATAAAATGTGATCAATAGAATTTTGATAATAAATTTGCCTTCAGTTCCCCTTTAAAACTCATATTGTAAGTTAGCATAATGAGGCAATCAAGTAGCATTGTGCTAACTTACTATATGAGTTTCAACAAACTTGAAATTTGAAGGCAACCAGGTTCATCACTTTAAGTTAACACAACAAATTATTTTTTACAGTGAGTTTATTCCTATGAGCAAGCTAGAGGTGATGGTGGCAAGGAAAAACTCCCTGAGAAGAAATGAGGAAGAAGCCTTGAGAAGATCCAGACTCAAAAAGGAACTGGTTGTCATCTGGGTCACACCGGATAGTGCGATTTTTATAAATAATTTCTCTTCTATAACTGCTTACTACAGAGTCAAAAAGTGCTCATTATGTTTTTCAACAGAGGCTTGACTGCTTTCATATTTATAATATAAAGGTGTAAGTACTACCTCATGTGTGTTGTATAGCTTTCTGTCCTGTCCGAACAGCGCTCGCTCTCTCTCTTTCAAGCTGTATGTGCACTTCTACTATTCTTGGGTTTCATGTGACGTCACATCCGCCTCATTAGTTATTCAAAACTTTAGCTGGTGGTCAAAGTGTTTGTACGGAGAAGGTGCATTGCTCGCGTGAAAAATGCCTTACGCTTGCATTCTTTTAGGTTGTTCGAATCGATCAAACTGTGAAACTGCTAAAAGTTTCTTCAGGGTTCCCCGTGAACTGATGGAGTGAACAAACACAGGATTTCACAAAAAGACGTGGAGAAAGGTGGCTTTTGAGCCTCTCACTGAAATCGAAGGGAGCCGAGTCGAAGCATGCTGGAGTTTGCAGTGATTACTTGGTGAAAGGTTTGTATCTCCCTCTCAGCTACATCATTAGGGTTTTCCAAGGACTTGTCTTGCTAAGTGTTATTTCATGGTACGTTTTTTAGTAAGAATGAACACAAGTGAGAATCAAGCGAGCTGTTGTTTGTTTACACTTCAACTTGCAGCGCTTCGTTGTAAAGACGTGAAGGAAAAGCTGAAAAAACACTTACACGAGCAAAAACAATACAGGATTCATTCGGCAGCGACTTGATAGCGAGGTCCTTTACCCAGCCACATACAGAAAGTCCTAAGCCTCCATACTCTTCCATGCTTTCATCTGTTTTGCGGTGTAGAAGGACGTCTGCAACACCAGATAGTTCGAGATGTCGGGGAACTTGACTGAAGGGTAGTTTTCCAGATCGTATGACACAATCTTTTTTTCTGAGACTGTAGGGGTCGATTCCATTGCACGTAGCAATCTTCTGAATAGATCTAAAGCGAGCAGTGGCTTCTAGATTACAAGCATACTCTGATAAGTTATCACTAGTTGTTTGCACTGTGGCAGCTGTTTTGGTTTGCCAGACCATCAGCTGTTTTACCGGAAGTAAAATTGCTAAGAAAAGTCAGGTGACTGAAACCCAAGAATTACGGCTCCTCTTGCCCTCTAAATTCACCCCGATGCTCTACTTCTACAGCTCTACTCTACCCAAGTTTCTTTCTTCATCATCTTACCTCAAGGCTTCAGATCTGTACCCAAGACTCGCATGCTGTTAGCTTAATGACTGATGCTTACACATATTACATTACAGGCATTTAGCAGGTGCTCTTATCCAGAGCGATGTACAACATACCCAGAGCAGCCTGGGGAGCAGTTGGGTGTTAGGTACTTTGCTCAAGGGCACTTCAGCCATTCCTGTTGGTCCCGGGAATCGGACCAGCAATCTTTGGGTCCCAACCATTAGGCCATGGCTTCCCCTCATACAAAACATCCTTTCAACAGACCCATTCACAACTTTCCCAAACTCTGACCTTTCCCATGATTCATTGTTGCGTCATAGCAGAAGCTGGGATTGATCTTCCGTTCCACTGTGTTGACATTTGTATCTCCCGCTAACTGCTAGGTAGGTAAGCTTAAAGATGACTAAAAGATGGTTACACGAGTCTGATTTTCTGATGCGCTCTGGGGATATGATCAGAGTACCCCAATCTGTCTACCCTCACAGAACGGATAGACAACATGAAGTTATGGCCTGACGTCAGGTAAGTCGACATCTGTCAATTATTTTATTCTTAGCAAGAGCGCTGATGATGAGGAGCTAAGGATCTACAAAAGCACAGAGGTGTGCAATTATCTACACAGTAATAAAATTGGCAAAAGTATGTGTAAGGGAGGGCGAGTTTGTTTGTTTAAAGGCTGAGCCTAGCCAGAGCAAAAAAAAAAAAAGGGAAGTCATGCAGCAGCTGGAAGGGTGGCTATGTCAGAGTAGAGCGATTGTATTATTGTATCCATTTAATAATAATGTAGTGTTTATATTTTGTAAGTTGCTTCGGACAAAAGCGTCTGCCAAATACCATATAGACTCAATATGTATGTTTTGGCTCAAGAAGCAAAAGCTAGAAGAGAAGCATAGGTTAACCATTTTAATGCAAATGCTGTCAAACTCTGGAAACAAACATACCATACTTAAATAATTCCTTGTCTATGTATTTGTCCGAGCTTCTTCAACTTCTTTACCACTCTGATCATTCCAGATATTCTTGGGTTTCAGTCACCTGACTTTTCTTAGCGATTTCACTTCCGGTAAAACAGCTGATGGTCTGGCAAACCAAAATAGCTGCCGTAGCGCAAACAACTAGCAATAACTTATCAGAGTACGCTCGTAATCTAGAAGCCACAGCTCGCTTTAGATATATTCAGAAGATTGCTATGTGCAATGGAATCGACCCCTACAGTCTGGGAAAGGAGGATTTGTCATACGATCTCGAGAACTACCCTTCAGTCGAGTTCCCCGACATCTCAAACTATCTGGTGTTGCAGACGTCCTTCTACACCGCAAAACAGATGAAAGCGTGGAAGAGTATGGAGGCTTACAACTTTTTTGTATGTGGCTGGGTAAAGGACCTTGGTATCAAGTCGCTGCCGAATGAATCCTGTATTGTTTTTGCCCGTGTAAGTAGTGTGTTTTTTTTTTTTTTTAAGCCTTTTGTTTGTCTTTCCAACGAAGCACTGCAAGCTGAAGTGTAAACAAACAGTTCACTTGATTCTCCCTTGTGTTGGCTGTTATCTCTCAGGTAAATCATTCACAAAGATCATCAGAAACCTCTTTAAAGACCTGGATCTTAGTTAAACAAGACGGAGACGTGATCACGACGCATTGTGACTGTATGGCTGGGGAAGAATTTTGTCGCGGACTTTGGACTTTGTGAGGAGTAAACAAAGAAACAGCTGGGGACTTTAGAGCTTCGTGACAAAAAAAAAAGTACCGTAAAATAACGACACATAGTAAGAAAAGTACTTGGAAAACACTAAGGCCATAGCTGAGAGGGAGATATAAACCTTTCACCAAGTAATCACTGCAAGCTCGAGCATGCTTTGACTCTGCTCCCTTCGATTTCAGTGAGAGGCTCAAAAGCCACCTTTCTCCACGTCTTTTTGCGAAATCCTGTTTGTTCACCCTTTTTTATAAGTTCACGGGGAACCCTGAAGAAACTTTTAGCAGTTTCACGGTTTGATCGATTCGAACAACCTAAAACTACGCGAGCGTAAGGCATTTTTCGTGCCAGCAATGCACCTTCTCCGTGCAAATGCTTTGTCAACTGAGCTTTGGTTGACCACCAGCTAAAGTTTTGAATAACTAATGAGGCGGATGTGACGTCACGTGAAACCCAAGAATTGGATGGTATTTGTAGGCTATTTGTTTATACTAGTACTTCAGCACTGGTCGCGCTTGGATTCTCTTGGCTACTGAGGCTACATGCACTTATTAGCCCCTTTTGAATAAAAACATCAGCTAAATGACTTTATAATGGAGTGTAATGTTGGAATAATGTACAATATCTAAACAAGTACACAAAATTAATGTTGATTCAGGTCCAAAATGCAGCGGTTAGTGGAAAGACAGGAATCGCATGTACAGATGAGCAGCACATGGTGCTGGACAACACGTCTTGTGAGTCCGTTTGTGCTCAAAACAGATTCCATTCATAAAATCTTTAAGCTTTCACGAGTTGTTTGTGCACCTGACGATGGCACACGCTGAACCAGAAAAAGACACAATTTAAAAAGACATTATCCTCTGACTAAAACATGGTTGTTGTAGCTAGCTCCACTCTGCTACGTTCGGCTCCCTCAGCCTCAGCTGCTTGAATAAACTGGAACTCAAAGTCCGTCATCCGGGAGAGATGGGTGTCATGGTGACCCCCCCCACCCCCACCCCCACCCCCCATTGTGTCTTGCTGGAAAGTCATGGATTACTGTCTGACTTTACTTTTTGACAATTTTTATTGTATAATGATTTATCTCACTATTCAGTGTCATCCAGAAGAGTATGGGTTCCCTTTTGAATCTGACGACTTCTCTGTAGATGCCATGGTTTTCTTGTCACCGTCATCTCTGGTTTGCTCATTAGGCATCTAAATATAAATCTACACCGAGAATTCTCTCAAACACCTGACCCGTGTGTGTGTGTGGAAAGTTCCTCAGGAGATGCCATCTTGGATGTAAATGACTTGAATACCAAGCAAGGCTTGAAGGAATGTGTTTGAATGAGGAAGGTCCGACTAAGCAGTGACGGTGTGTTAAACCGAGAAAACACACCCAACCCGTAGGGATCAGGAAGAGTCTTCCACAGTCATCCTAGTGTGAGACTTCTGTAATGAACATGTGTCGAGTGTCATCACTATTGAACACCGGTGCCCTCGGTACATTGTCTTGCAAAGTGCAGATAAGGGTCATAAATATTTGATCTCAATTTTACATTTAATGCTGAAACTATTGAACCTGTGCCAGAGTTCGTGGAGGCAAATTACAACAGGCATCACACTGTGAACATCAAATGTATTTGTTCTGAACTTTGAAAACTGTATATCTTATCTCATCTCATTATCTCTAGCCGCTTTATCCTGTTCTACAGCGTCGCAGGCAAGCTCGAGCCTATCCCAGCTGACTACGGGTGAAAGGCGGGGTACACCCTGGACAAGTCGCCAGGTCATCACAGGGCTGACACATAGACACAGACAACCACTCACATTCACACCTACGGTCAATTTAGAGTCACCAGTTAACCTAACCTGCATGTCTTTGGGCTGTGGGGGAAACCGGAGCACCTGGAGGAAACCCACGTGGACACGGGGAGAACATGCAAACTCTGCACAGAAAGGCCCTTGCCGGCCACGGGGCTTGAACAGTGGCGGTTCTAGACCAAAATTACTAGGGGGGCCAAGGTGGGGCCAGTGTTTTTTCAGGGGGGCACATATGGACAAAACATGGCAATATTTAAGCGTTCAAAATTTTTGTTTAGTTTATTTAAAACCAAAACAAAATACATTGAGCATAATTACAATGAGATAAACATTCTGTCTCAATTGAGGTTTTTCACCCACGTGACCAAGTCATGTGATGCTGCCATTTTGGACGTCACAGCTCGAATCAGTTTGAATGCGAGGAAGGCGACAAACGAAAAACATAAAAGAAAAAGGAGCGAGATGCAGAAAACACCTTCACTATCCAGCGACGTAGGGCATTTACAGGGCGAGCAGAAGGAGAGGTATTTGCAAAAATTGAGGTTAGCAGGCTTAGAGAACGACGTTTACCTGCTTCCACCAGGATTGTTCACTGACGTACAGAAGTACACGAAGCCCTCGTCTTTACCTGACTTCGGCCCACATGATCTGTATACCTATGTCGTTAAAAACCCATTGCCATACACAGGTATTGATCTGAAAGCGTATAAGAGTTTGGATGCCTACAAATATTTTGTGTCAGGCTGGGTAACATGCCTACATCAGTGGGTCGTCCCTGGAGCCGGTGGTCGCCATCTTATTACAGCTAAGGTTTGTTCACATTTTCATTTACTTTCGGTCCTCAGGATAAACAAAATGTTATTAAATATCATTGAAATAACTTCTTGGTCTGTTGAGACATGGCCCGTTATAAATTTGCTGTTACCAGGCAATGACCAAGAACTGTATTATTAGGGTTGGTGTCTGTGTTGTAGCAGTGTACTAGCAGCTAGCTGTTAGCACTAGCGAATGTCAACAACATAGTAGCTAGGATGTTACTGTAGCAATGTTTACGTTCAGTCATTTGGATGACTGTTAAAACCTTTCAGTCTCAAGTTTTTCCTTTACTGTATTTACTAGTTTACTGTAATTATGATCCGGCAGCTATTTACACCGGATCCAGTGTAAATAGCTGCCGGAGCGCGCTCCGGCTTGCTCCCCCTCAAATTAAGCAGCGCGCTCCGGGAGCAAGCCGGAGCGCGCTCCGGAACCTCGGCTGGAGCACTCTGGGAGCAAGCCGGAGCGCGCTGCTTAATTTGAGGGGGAGCAAGCCGGAGCGCGCTCCGGCAGCTATTTACATTGGATCCGGTGTAAATAGCTGCTGGATCGTAATTACAGTAAACTAGTAAATCCAGTAAAGGAAAAACTTGAGACTGAAAGGTTTTAACAGTCATCCAAATGACTGAACGTAAACATTGCTATAGTAACATACTAGCTACTATGTTGCTGACATTAGCTAGCTTGACCTTCAAAATGGCAGACACCGGGGCGTCACGTGACCCTGTGACGTCAGGTGAAATACCTCAATAGCCTAAACATTAAAATAAATTGTGCTCAATAAATCTTAAAACCATGTTTCTCTTTTTTGTAAAATAAGATTTCTATTTTTTCACACAATGAACCTTTTCTTCAGATGTGGCTGCACTGGAGTGTCGTCCAAGCACTTGCTGATATCTGGAGAAAGATGAATACAGTAAATATGAGAGTGCGACTGAGAACAACATTTATTTATCATTATTCATTTATTAATTTATTATTATATCTATTATTTTTATTTTATATTTATTAATTATTATTCAGACTTCACACTTTCAGGGTAGGCTATAGGCCGACACTGCTCTCTCTCTCACACACACACACACACACACACACACACACATTTATTCAACATCACAAACCTGATGGTGCTGTACTTGATATGCATGGTGAATCTGGTTGTCCCAATGACTCGTTGGGTTGTCCCTCATTCTGTCCCTCAATCTGATCCTGAATGTCTTCATCCTCACTCTCAGATTGCCTTTCAGATGCCTCACTTTCCACCTCTCCAACCACCACCTCTGGCTCTCTCTCCTCTTTCGTAATCTTCATCTTCCTTACTCTCTCTATGTTGCTTTTTGCCAACAGGGGCAAAAAAGGACATAATGTCCTTCTTGCTCCTTTCCATGATGATAGCCTACAGTAGGTCTATACTAAAAAGTAAACAGAGAGGAATGTAGCCTCTACATATCACAAGGCCATTCAAGTTTTACAAGAAGATTAAACACTGTCGGTTATTTTACCCATTTCCCAAAAATATTAAGTTAGGCTACTTATTGCTGTGCAACGCACTTTTAAGAAAGCGCAATAAAACGGATTTATTATTGTAGTGAACAACAACAGTAAAACACGGATATGTGCAAACACTGATGTTACGAAATTGAATAATTTTCCTTACCTTCGCCTCTTTGCAGTAGCCTAGTCCTTGCAGGACTGCAGCTGTTATCTCTCGCGTCCGAAGTTTACAGTTCGCGCTGCTGCTGGTCTTTCTGCTGCAGGTAACAGTGTGCGTGTAGCGCTTTAAGGAGTCCGTGTAGAACACTCCGTCATGTCAGTTCCGATCTTCGAGCCAGCGCACGTCGAAATTAATAAAGCTTATTATCTGTTCAGCACAGGGGCCACAACAGGGGCCAGGAGCAATTTTACAGGGGCACTGGCCCCCCCTGGCCCCCGTTTAAAACTGCCTATGGGCTTGAACCCGGACCTTCTTGCTGTGAGGCGACAGTGCTAACCACTACACCACCGTGTCGCCCCAAAACTGTATATATGTGTGTAATTTCAAAACTTAAAGAAACTGAAGAGATTTTTAGAAGACATCCTTCAGGACCTTAAATCTCTGTTTTAACACAAATACAGTGTAAGATGAGGTGAGATTATTTGGTGGCTGCCTGGAGAGAGCTAAATGTTCTGCCTGAGGAATCAAACTAGAAAGGGAAGATGGCTGGGGGAGACACTAGAACATTAATCATGCATCAGACGTTGGAGGAGCACGAGAAAAACATTCAAGGACAAAAACAGACCAGAGATGACAGCGGAGCACAGAACAGATGACTAAGTAATGAAAAACACTCCATGTCAAGAAGAGAAATGAGGTTCAGAAGATTAAAATCCAGAGTTAGTATTAATCATAATAATAAAGATGTTCCTGTCTGTGTAGTGTTGAAGATGACGTCATGGCAGTTTCAAATGGTGTCGCTATGACGACCAGCTGTAGGGGAAAATAAACTACTGTCACGTCGAGTCGAGTTGATTCGAGTTTGTACCATGCAGTGTTAAAGGGCTATTAGGAGAGAGAAATGGAACACTCCAGATTATGAGAGGAAAAAGGCAGCAAGCCATGAGCTGAAATACACGCATGTTAAGGTCCTTGGGAAATATCACTATGGTCTACTATATTTTATCATGGTAGTTCATGGTATGCATGATAATACTTGAACTGGCACTTCATGGTACCCAAACTACACCTTTTCTTTTCCCCGTCTTCAGTTGTCCAGTTTGGCTTATGATAGTGTCAGGAGTGGAACTTCTACTATTGTAGCTCATCCACCTCAAAGTTTTGATGTTCTGTGCTTTTCTGAGTTGATTTTCTCCTCACTATGGTTGTAAAGAGTGATTTTATTTGAGTTACTATACACGTCCTGTGAGCTCAGAACAGTTGGGTCATTCAACTCTGATCTCTTATGAACAAGATGTTTCAGCCTGCAGATCCTCCACTCACAGGATGTTTTTAGTTTTTTTGCACCATTCTGTGAAAGTTCTAGGATATCAGCTGTTTCTGAAATACTCAAACCAACCCATCTGGTACACATCCATGCTACAGTTACAGAGATCATCCCCCCCCCCCCCCCCTTATTCTGATGTTTGATGGAAACATTAATTGAAGCTTTTGACCTGTATCTGCATGGTTTGACACATGGTGCTGCTGCCACATTGTTGCCTCAGGTTCTCTGAGCTCAAGATACTGTCTGAGGAAACCCATACAGGCATGGAAATAACATGCAAACACCATGCATCGGCCTTGGTTGACCACCAGGGCTCGAACCCAGAACCTGCTTGCTGTAAGGTGACTGCACTAACCACTGCACCAACTATGATGGTTTCATACTTTTGAAAAGAGAAAAGTGGAAGTGTGAAAAGTGAGCCCTCAGCTCCCAGCAGGGGGTGACATAGGCCTCTGTTCAAGCTTTAACTATGTGATTTATGCACTGAAAATATGAGGTGTCATTTACATAGGCCAAAACAATGATTCTCAAATGGGGCTGGAGACAAACAAAACAAAAAGCTCTTGAGCTCCAATAAATAGTAAAAAGCCACAATAATACTCTGTACATTTAAATAATGAACATAATGCTTTAACAATTTGATTATGTTCATCTATACTGAGGGGGGGTCAACAAAATTTATTTTGAAGGTGAAAGTTGTCCCTGGCTCCAAAATGTTTACTCCTGGGCTAAAGCGTTGACTAGATGAGTTTGAATAGGTGAGATTTTACTAAGTACTGTATGAAGTACTTTTAAACAAATCACTGCATCCAACAAGTTTTATATCCATCAAAAAGAAAAAAAAATGGATAAAAATGAAATGCGAGTTTATCCTGGAAGCAAACAACTGTCCAAACATACACTTCTTGAGAAAAATCAATGATGTAGGAAGGAGCAAATCCATGTAGAGTTTTAAAAACAAATATGGATCCTGTAATGGACAAGGAGTCACTGGTGGGAGGCTAAACATGAGTTGATGTGGTGCAGCTTTTCTTGGTATCGATGAGAATGGTCTTCTGTTGTGTTCAGTAGCTGTAAGCATACTAAAGAGGATTTATTTGTACATACATTTTACAGCCTAAATAAGACAAAATAAATACATGAATAATATATTCCATCCATCCATTATCCGTAGCTGCTTATCCTGTACAGGGTCACAGGCGAGCTGGAGCCTATCACAGCTGACTATGGGTGAGAGGCGGGGTACACCCTGGACAAGTTGTCGGGTCATCGCAGGGCTGACACATAGAGACAAACCACCATTCACACTCACATTCACACCTGCGGTCAATTTAGAGACACCAGTTAGCCTAATATGCACATCTTTGGACTCTGGGGGAAACCGGAGCACCCAGAGGAAACCCGGACCGACACGGGGAGAACATGCAAACTCCCAGAACCCAGAATCTTCTGGCTGTGAGGCGACAGTGCTAACCACTACACCACCGTACTGCCTGAATAATATATTGTTGATAGTTTAAAGTTATTGAACTGTTTTTAGATTTTAGGATTGGGTAGGTTAAAAAAAAGTCAATTTTATCATCCAGATTTCATATCATTAAGACCCTCACTCATTGAGATGTTAGTGAGCGCCACTTATTAAGACACAGGAGGATATTTATCAGAATAAGAGTGAGAAGAATGAGTGTGTTGCATTTGTTTGGTATTGAAGTATATATAAAAAGTATGTTACCTAATATAGATCCTTGACATGCAGTGGGACAAAAAAGTATTTAGTCAGCCACCAATTGTCCAAGTTCTCCCACTTAAAAAGATGAGAGAGGCCTTTAATTTTCATCATGGGTATACCTCAACTATGAGAGACAGAATGGGGGGAAAGAATCCAGGAAATCACATTGTAGGATTTTTAATGAATTAATTGGTAAATTCCTCGGTAAAATAAGTATTTGGTCACCTACAAACAAGCAAGATTTCTGGCTCTCACAGACCTGTAACAACTTCTTTAAGAGGCTCCTCTGTCCTCCACTCGTTACCTGTATTAATGGCACCTGTTTGAACTCGTTATCAGTATAAAAGACACCTGTCCACAACCTCAGTCAGTCACACTCCAAACTCCACTATGGCCAAGACCAAAGAGCTGTCAAAGGACACCAGAAACAAAATTGTAGACCTGCACCAGGCTGGGAAGACTGAATCTGCAATAGGTAAGCAGCTTGGTGTGAAGAAATCAACTGTGGGAGCAACTATTAGAAAATGGAAGACATACAAGACCACTGATAATCTCCCTCGATCTGGGGCTCCATGCAAGATCTCACCCCGTGGGGTCAAAATGATCACAAGAACGGTGAGCAAAAATCCCAGAACTACACGGGGGGACCTAGTGAATGACCTGCAGAGAGCTGGGACCAAAGTAACAAAGGTTACCATCAGTAACACACTACGCCGCCAGGGACTCAAATCCTGCAGTGCCAGACGTGTCCCCCTGCTTAAGCCAGTACATGTCCAGGCCCGTCTGAAGTTTGCTAGAGAGCATTTGGATGATCCAGAAGAGGATTGGGAGAATGTCATATGGTCAGATGAAACCAAAATAGAACTTTTTGGTAAAAACTCAACTTGTCGTGTTTGGAGGAGAAAGAATGCTGAGTTGCATCCAAAGAACACCATACCTACTGTGAAGCATGGGGGTGGAAACATCATGCTTTGGGGCTGTTTTTCTGCAAAGGGACCAGGACGACTGATCCATGTAAAGGAAAGAATGAATGGGGCCATGTATCATGAGATTTTGAGGGAAAACCTCCTTCCATCAGCAAGGGCATTGAAGATGAAACGTGGCTAGGTCTTTCAGCATGACAATGATCCCAGACACACCGCCCGGGCAACGAAGGAGTGGCTTTGTAAGAAGCATTTCAAGGTCCTGGAGTGGCCTAGCCAGTCTCCAGATCTCAACCCCATAGAAAATCTTTGGAGGGAGTTGAAAGTCCGTGTTGCCCAGTGACAGCCCCAAAACATCACTGCTCTAGAGGAGATCTGCATGGAGGAATGGGCCAAAATACCAGCAACAGTGTGTGAAAACCTTGTGAAGACTTAGAGAAAATGTTTGACCTCTGTCATTGCCAACAAAGGGTATATAACAAAGTATTGAGATGAACTTTTGTTATTGACCAAATACTTATTTTCCACCATAATTTGCAAATAAATTATTTAAAAATTAGACAATGTGATTTTCTGGATTTTTTTTCTCATTTTGTGTCTCATAGTTGAAGTATACCTATGATGAAAATTGCAGGCCTCTCTCATCTTTTTAAATGGGAGAACTTGCACAATTGGTGACTGACTAAATACTTTTTTTGCCCCACTGTACTCTGAATCCAATGACTGTGACTGAGACAGATGTTAAACCAATGCAGTACCATTTCCTTAAAGCTTAAAACCTTAAGCTAAGGTCACACACAACTGGTTGATCCGTGAGAACCGTGGCTGGGGCTACCGTGGCCATTGTGGCAGATTTTGGAGGTGATCGGTCGCATAAATTTGGGCAGAGTAAATATGCAAATGAAGAAATGGTGGTAGCAATGGAAGATGCCCATAAAACCAATGGCGGCAGTGATGTACGGCCTTACAGCACTACCTGATGACAGTATGTATGGTTTTCACGGCTGTAGTATGGCATAGCCTCAGCAAGATGAAATAAGCCACGCCCTGAGGCAAACTTTTCAGTTTCTGAAGAATGTTGTTCCATGAACATTTTGAGCTTGATGGTTGTGACAGAATGCTACGGTAGCCCACGTAAGCCTCATCTATGCCTCACCTATGCCTCAAGGATGCTCACCGATGCCTTTGTGGTTGCAGCAGATGAATTCATCCAGTGCTTTACCCACGCCCATTTTTTAACACAACGAAACTTTCCAGGGATGGAAGCCATACCCTCCTAGTTGTCAAGGTAGCTCTCTGGCTCTCACATATTCCGATGGAAGGGTCCAGAACACGTGCCAGTTGACCCCCAGAAGGCTCAACATCATCTACTGGTGTCTACGGCTATGTGAGACCTTACCTTTATACACTATTTGTGGTCTTTAAGCTCAACGCAAGTTCTCACATGGCTGGAATCACTTCACAGTAGACTGTTTTAAGCTACTGTGGCTTCATTTGCATATTTACTCCCCCCAAATTTATGCAACCGATTATCTCCAAAATTTGCTGGAATAGCCATGGTAGCCCTGGCCACAGTTCTCATGGATCAACTGGCTATGCATGACCTTAGCTTAAGATCCCCTATATATGTGCCCATAACAAGCTGTAGCATTAAGATTTCCCTTCCCTGGAAATAAGAAGCCCAATCTTGTTCCAGCAAGACAACTCCCCTGTGCACAAAATGAGATCCATGAAGATATGGTGTGCCAAGGATTGGACTGGAAGAACTTGAGTGAACTGCACCCCAACATCAGTGCCTGATCTCATTAATGCTCTTGTGGCTGAATGATCACAAATCCTCACAGCCACGCTCCAAAATCTAGCAGAATGCCTTCCCAGAAGAGCTTATTGTCAAAATAATGGGGACCAAGTCTGGAATAGGGTGCTCAGCAAGTACAAATGTATGATAGTCAGGTGTCCACAAACTTTTGGCCATATAAGTGTACTCCTATGTTAAGTCATGAATGCAGTAGGAGATAGAAAGTGTTTTGCATATGTAAAAAAAAAAAGCCCTCCTTTGCTTATGTTAAAAGCATATTTTTGCTTATGTAAATGCTGCATTTTTGCACAGGCTGGAAGACGAAAAGCACTTTTGTTGCCGCTTGGGATTAAAACTCTCACTTTCAATTCACTCAATTCAGTGAGCTTTAGCCTATTGGAATCGCTGTTACAAGAGTTAATGTACTGGCAAAGCACTGAAATGACCAAAATGAGCAATAAAACAAACAAACGAAAAACAAATGAAGCAAAAACAAGTGCACATAATCACTCAGCGAAAGATCAAACAGAGCTGTGGGTCATGATGATGTATCTTCATGGAATCCAAATACAGAATATCTGGCTTATCCCTACAAGGAAAATAATAATATTATAATAATAATAATCAATAATAATGAGTCGTAATAATAGCGGCGGCACGGTGGTGTAGTGGTTAGCACTTTCACTTCTCAGCAAGAAGGTTCTGGGTTCGAGCCCAGTGTCCGACGGGCCTTTCTGTGCGGAGTTTGCATGTTCTCCCCGTGTCTCTGTGGGTTTTCTCTGGGTGCTCCGGTTTCCCCCACACTCTAAAGACATGCAGGTTAGGTTAACTGGTGGCTCTAAATTGACCGTAGGTGTGAATGTGAGTGTGAATGGTTGTTTGTCTCTTTGTGTCAGCCCTGTGATGACCTGGCGACTTGTCCAGGGTGTACCCTGCCTCTCACCTATAGTCAGCTGGGATAGGCTCCAGCTTGCCCGTGACCATGCACAGGATAAGCGGCAACAGATAATGGGTGGATGGATGGAATAAGTAGTAATAATAACGGTGTTACTGTGGTGTAGTGGTTGGCACTTTCACCTCACAGCAAGAAGGTTCTGGGTTTGAGCCCAGTGTCAGGCGGGGGCCTTTCTCTGTGGAGTTTGCATGTTCTCCCCGTGTCTGCGTGGGTTTCCTCCGGGTGCTCCGGTTTCCTCCACAGTCCAAAGACATGCAGGTTAGGCTTATTAGTGGCTCTAGATTGACCGTAGGTGTGAATGTGAGTGTGAATGGTTATTTGTCTCTTTGTGTCAGCCCTGCGATGACCTGGCGACTTGTCCAGGGTGTACCCCGCCTCTCACCCACAGTCAGCTGGGATAGGCTCCAGCTTGCCTGCGACCCTGTACAGGATAAGCGGTTATGAATAATGGATGGACAGCAGTAATAATAGTGGTAGTATCACCGGCAGGTTATGTTTTCGGCTATGTTTATTTGTTTGTTCCCAAAGTAACTCAAAAAGTAGTGAACGGATTTTGATTAACTTTTGAGGAAAGGTGAGCTATGGGCCAAAGAACAATTGATTAGATTTTGATGCAAATCCAGACATGTGGCTTGGCGGAGGTATGCACTCTACCCAGTGCCATTATTATTAATAATAATAATAATAATAATAATGAGGTTGAGGTCGGGGTTATATTTAGGTGTAGGCGTAGTATTAATGAGCTGCATTAATAATGTATACCCTACTGCGCTCCCCCCCCTTCTCTCTCTCTCTCTCTCTCTCTCTCTCTCTCTCTTGCTCGCTCCCTCCCCCACCCGCTTGCGCTTCTGTGAGTCCTTGCAGTCAGCGCACTGCTTGTTGGCCCCAATCTAAACCGGCTGCTTTTTTTTTTTTCCTTCCCAAATCAGTGAAGGTCAGAATGTGTCTCATTTCATCTCGCGCTCTGTAGACGCTCTTGCATGCACGCGAGAAGCTCAGTCGCTGTCCGTCGCCACTGCAACTCTATCAGTGCTCCTGGCTGTCTGTGAAAAGTGCAGCACTGAACCCGCGTGTTTCTCTTCCCAAACATGTTTTATATGAGCGTTTGGCGCATCAATACTGAATAAGGAATAACCCAAGTGGAGAGGAAGACCAGACAAACTTGTCGTCGGTGTGAAATTATCGCTTCATGATGGGAATCAGTGGCGTTTTCCTGGCCAGGAGACATGCAGCTGTGTGTGTGATACTGGGTGAGTTTCACTAAATACACCGCACACGCTCTTACTTCCAGGGCTGACAAATAAAATGAAGGAAACAAAACCAAAAAGTTTATCATTTATCATGCATTTCAGATAGCTGACTAGTTCTCTGGACAATCCACAGACTTAAAATCACAAAAAATGCATGCACATTATTATTATTATTATTGTTGTTGTTGTTGTTGTAGATTCGCTATCGAATACTTTTATAACTTTGAGAATAAAAAACCCTTGCCTTATCACTAGGGTGCTACAATTATGGGAACATGTTTTGCACCTTTTTTATGCACATTTCTCCTGGAAACCTTTTTAAAATGATCAAAAGTGCACGGTTAATCCTTCAGTACCCACTACTCCAAAAGCTAATTAACAGTTATTCCATGAAATCGAGTCGTACATGAGCTGATAGCCGATGAGGCGCGTAGCACCGAGTTGGCTATAAGCAGTGGTGTAGTGGAGATTTTTAAAGTGGGGGTACACAATTCGTGACGTCATCGATTTGATATCATGTCAGAAGCGGTAGCCTTTGTTTGGTCGCCTATTTTGTTTGGTATGAATGATTTGTATAAATGTTACGTTCTTTTAACAACACGAGGGCACAAGAAGACACTTTTTTTCAGACATTTTTTGGTGTGCAATTTTCATTCGTGTTTGTCAGTACAGCCCAACTGTTATGGCGAAAAGCCGCGGTTTATTTTGTCTCCAATAAATATGCCGAAATGGCTAAAGAGGAACAAATTCGCCTTCTCCTTCCAAATGCATCGTCGTAGACAGCACCACTCTGCTGCTGGAACTCAACATAAACCTTGCATAGGTTTAACATGGACTATCAGGCGTGAAGCCAAAATATTGGAAATTATGATACACAAACACCTTTGTTCATGTTCGATTCATGTTCATTTGAGCCGAGCTGCATTCGGAATTCGATATTTTTACTAGCCTACTTACTGCCGTGGCAACAGCTACAGCATGTGTCCAGAAGTTCAAAAAAAGTCACGTCACTCACTCACATCGCATACAAACCAGCAACGGGCTGAAATTTATTATAAAAGGCACCAATCGAATAAATCAAGCATTTAGTCTGGCGCGACTGAGGCACCTGCGTATACAAAATACATAACATGCAGCCGTTGGGTTAAGCCCTACCGTGCACTCCTTCTTAAAGACTTGAGTATTTCTTTAAATTTGTCATTTCACATTTTTGGATGTACAACAAAACACTAAACAGGAAGGCCACAAAGATTATGAATTTCAAATCATATATATAATACAGTATGTGGTGAAATTATCCGCGTAAGGATGACCAGGCAGGCGATTATATCAGTTCTGTTGCCCTCTCGGTGCTGCTACCATGAACGCCCGGAAATCACACACACGCGCGCGCACACAGAGAGAGAGAGAGAGAGACCCTACTGTTATTATTAGGTTATTCAAAATCATAATCATTGCTCAGTATTCAAAATACTGAGCAAAAATCGCATTAGAACTTCAAAGATCATAAAGCATTAAACCGACAGATGGCGGAGTCAACCGTTTACATAATTCTAATATCTCGGCTGCGTTTAGAATGCATTCTACTTTGCGTCGCTACGTTTTACGTAACGTTCGATTTGGGGGGGGCATTGATGATGAGCACAAAGGCATGTCACTTACTGTAGAGCGTATAAACTCAGGCCATTGAAGTTTTTTTTTTTTTTGGAATCTCACCTCGGGAGAAGTGGGTGGACGGCGTACCCCTGCGTACCACGCCCACTACACCCCTGGCTATAAGCCATGTACGATGAGATTGAGTGGAATAACTGTTTTATTCTGTCTACATTCACTGGGTTTTGAGAAACAGAGCATTTTTATTTTTTTGCAAATTCGATAAATACAAACTTTATACAAAACATCCGACAAAATCATTGTCGCTTAGAATGTAAACAAACCGGTGAAATGATGGTAGCAATTTGTGAAAAATGCTATAATAATAATTCTTGAAAAATAAAATCAGATACGTTCTTATTGAATACTCTTATTCAACTTTTTTTTTAAACTTTTTTGTATTTTTTTTTAATTTGTATTCTTAATTGTATTTTTTATTTTTATTATTTTTTTTATTTTGTCCTTGATTGGTTCAGCAAAGTGCTCCACCATTTTGTTTTTCTGTACTCATGGTATACTGTACGAGTTGACGGCTACTCTACTACTAAGCTAATCAGAGTCTGCGATTTGTTCATATTCAGTGAATGTGGATAGAATATCTCATCTCATTATCTGTAGCCGCTTTATCCTGTTCTACAGGGTCGCAGGCAAGCTGGAACCTATCCCAGCTGACTACGGGCGAAAGGCGGGGTACACCCTGGACAAGTCGCCAGGTCATCACAGGGCTGACACACAGACACAGACAACCATTCACATTCACACCTATGGTCAATTTAGAGTCACCAGTTAACCTAACCTGCATGTCTTTGGACTGTGGGGAAAACCGGAGCACCCGGAGGAAACCCACGCGGACACGGGGAGAACATGCAAACTCCGCACAGAAAGGCCCTCGCCGGCCACGGGGCTCGAACCCGGACCTTCTTGCTGTGAGGCGACAGCGCTAACCACTACACCACCGTGCCGCCCGTGGATAGAATAATTAAAGGTATACAGGGCATACACTTTCCTAAGTAAACGCTAAATGTATGGAAGCAGTAGCTTGCCCTTCATTGTACCATGGGGGCAACAAGGAAAGGTACAGACTGCTAGCGTTAGCACTGAGAGTGTGTACGGGTCAATAGCTTAATTGGATAATTAATAATGTATGTAGAGCACCTCCTGGTGGACAAGCTTGTTCGCTTCTCTTGAAACCTGCTCAAGTGTGCTGTGCATATCTAAGAAGCCTTTCCTGCCAGGTTTGCTTGCAAGATCTATGAGAGGCTCCTGCTTTAACTGTACATATGCTTGTTAGCAGATTTTTCTCTCTCTCTTTTATTCGCTCTTTCACCATCTGTTTTGGCTGTTCTCTCTTGAGCTTGGTGCTTTAAAAACACACACACACACACACACACACACACACACACACACACACACACACACACACACACACAGTGTATTTCAGGTTTTGTGTGTGTAAGTATGAATTCATAGAGTAATTGGCTGCATGGATGCTGAAGCCACATTCAGTACCGTATTCTCATGTGGTGGCACAGTTCATTAGTTCAGACTGCCATTTCCTGGTCTTATACATGGGACACCAGGGGCGTCAGAAGCATTTTTAATGTGGGGGGGATACAGAAAATTTTTAATTAATTAGATGCCATTTCCTGCATTCTGGTGTATTTTTAACAGGTTGTTAAACACCTAATTTTACCTACAAAAGTCACTTAATTCAATGACTATTTTAGAGACTCAACAATAAGTCCTCATTCAACTAGTCCATATATTCATCAGCCTGTTTTTAAACCCACTGCTCTGCCTAAGATAATGAGATGAATGTGACACAATTTATCACCAACAATGACTTTATGGGTGCATTTTACTTTTTATTTTGTTTCCTTTTTTATTTAGTTGTAGATATAACACATGCCACTGTGCCAAGCAATAGTGACACTCAACTGTATGTTTAAAAATAAGAATATTCATAATTTCACACAATGACCAGGCATGACATGGCATCATGCAAACTTCATAACACAAAATCACACACAAAAGAGGACTTCACACAATGAACAAGTGCAGTTTTGTCAACCTACATGCAATGGTGGTACTACAGTAACATTTACAGATGAGTATAACAAATAGATTTATAGATATAACTCCTTCTTACATTGGTGCTACCACAATTTCTACCACTTCATAACTTTTATCCCCCTTTCCTTCACAATCCACCTGGAATAACATCCATCTCTCTCCATCGTTTTCCTTTCTACTATTCCTTCCCCAGACACTGATTTCCCATCTTACTTTCCAGAAAACTGGTAAAGACCAGACAAAACAAGGAATCAATAAATATCATCAGAGCAGACTTGACCTCATTCTTGGCATTACAGTAAGGCAGGCCTACTGGGTTTGAATTAAATGATAGCTAATATTAAGCTAGCTGATACAGTACATCTCCTAACATTGACTAGCCAGCTAACTGCACTAACATTTTCCATTGGGACAAAAAAAGAAAAAAAACCCTGTCCTGTGGGGAAATTTTGACTGACTTTCCACTTCTTTGTAAAGAATCTCCTTATGTCCATTGTATCTGGGGAGGAGCAAATACTGCAAACAATTCATCATCAACCAAGAATACCCCATTAGGCTAAGCTTATTTCATTGTTTAGTTGAACATTAATTTAACGAGGCCTAGGGTTAATTTTGAGGGCATATAACAAAAGAATCAGGTTTTAGCAAAAGCTAGCCATTGTGAGGTGGCAATGGGGCTGACGTCACCTCCTCTACTTTCGAGCAGCTGCACCAACATTTTTCTGCTCGTGCTGAGATTCACTTCACTCACGTGTGGTGAATTGTTGTCGGGAATGCCCGGAAAACCCGGAGTGGATTTTCAGTGGGTTGTATATTCTCTTATCGATCAAGTGGAATGGATTATTTCACGAAGCAATAGAAACGGCGCTGGGTGAACTAATATTTTATGTTAAATGTGGGCGGGTCCAAACAATGAATTATGAAATGTGAAGGGGACATGTCCCCTTCACATTCAATGGTGGCGACCCCCATGTGGGACACACAAGAAAGGTGGATTTACTGATGGCTTTAACCATCAATACACATACTGTACACCATATCACAGCCACTTCTTTTTCGAGATGGATTCATCTTTCAAGGACACTGTTTTCACTTACTTGTTACATAGTGATTAGTAACACAAAGCCAAAATGAACAATCCTCAAGTAAATACATATCTACTGAAATGGCACATTTTTGAACTATTAGTCACCTTAAACAGTTTTGCCAAAGCTTCTTCTAGTCTCTTTTTCTAGTGAAACAGGGTAATGCATGCTCTAAAGGTTCCTAGAAGTCACCAGATGAGGTAATTTGAATATTCATTGATCAGTGGCATATCAAAAGGTTTCATGAAGAAGGAAGATTTCTGAAGATGCGTAAAATTAGAGATTTATGAGAAAACAAATTAATGGATTATATATTATTTCTTAGAGAAAGAAGCCTTTCAAAACTAACAATTTCTGTGTTTACAAAATACTACAGTTTCTGTCAAGAACTCCGAGAAAAGAAATGCGCAGTAGTAAGTCATTTGGAAATAGACACAAATGAAATGTTTACAGGTGGAAACACTGCTTTTATTACTTGTAAATATAGCAAAGAATAGAGTTTGAAATGAACCGATAAGAATGGGACAATGTTGATCAGAGATTGGCTATTGTGAAAAATGTTGATCAGTGATTGTTCCCAATACCCAATCACTGATCAACATTGTTCACAATGCCCAATCTCTGATCAACATTGTTCCCAATACCCAGTGTTGATCAGGGATTGGGTACTGGGGGTAAAAATTTTGATCAGGGATTGGGTATTGGGGGTAAAAATTTTGATCAGGGATTGGGTATTGGGAACAGTGTTGATTGGGTATTGGGAACAGTGTTGATCGGGTATTGGGAACTGTGATTAGGGATTGGGTATTGGGAACAGTGTTGATCAGGGATTGGGTATTGGGAACAGTGTTGATCAGGGATTGGGTATTGGGAACAGTGTTGATCACGGATTGGGTTTTGGGAACAGTGTTGATCAGGGATTGGGGATTGGGAACTGTGCTGATCAGAGATTGGGTATTGGGAACAGTGTTGATCGGGTATTGGGAACAGTGTTGATCGGGTATTGGGAACAGTGTTGATCGGGTATTGGGAACAGTGTTGATTGGGTATTGGGAAGAGTGTTGATTGGGTATTGGGAACAGTGTTGATCGGGTATTGGGAACTGTGATCAGGGATTGGGTATTGGGAACTGTGCTGATCAGGGATTGGGTATTGGGAACTGTGCTGATCAGGGATTGGGTATTGGGAACAGTGTTGATTGGGTATTGGGAACAGTGTTGATCAGGGATTGGGTATTGGGAACAGTGTTGATCGAGTATTGGGTATTGGGAACTGTGCTGATCAGGGATTGGGTATTGGGAACAGTGTTGATTGGGTATTGGGAACAGTGTTGATCAGGGATTGGGTATTGGGAACTGTTTTGATCAGGGATTGGGTATTGGGAACTGTGTTGATTAGGGATTGGGTATTGGGAACTGTGTTGATCAGGGATTGGGTACTGGGAACAGTCTTGATCAGGGATTGGGTATTGGGAACAGTCTTGATCAGGGATTGGGAACAGTGTTGACTGGGTATTGGGAACAGTGTTGACTGGGTATTGGGAACAGTGTTGACTGGGTATTGGGAACAGTGTTGACTGGGTATTGGGAACAGTGTTGACTGGGTATTGGGAACAGTGTTGACTGGGTATTGGGAACAGTGTTGACTGGGTATTGGGAACTGTCTTGATCAGGGATTGGGAACTAGGAAGTGTCTTGATCAGGGATTGGGTATTGGGAACAGTGTTGATCAGGGATTGGGTATTGGGAACAGTGTTGACTGGGTATTGGGAACAGTGTTGACTGGGAATTGGGAACAGTGTTGACTGGGTATTGGGAAAAGTGTTGACTCGGTATTGGGAAAAGTGTTGACTGGGTATTGGGTGTTGGGAACAGTGTTGATCAGGGATTGGGTATTGGGAACAGTGTTGATTGGGTATTGGGAACAGTGTTGACTGGTTATTGGGAACAGTGTTGACTGGGTATTGGGAACAGTGTTGATTGGGGATTGGGAACTGTGTTGACTGGGTATTGGGAACAGTGTTAATAAGGGATTGGGTATTGGGAACAGTGCTGATCAGGGATTGGGTATTGGGAACTGTGCTGATCAGGGATTGGGTATTGGGAACTGTTATCAAGGACTGGGTATTGGGAACAGTGTTGATCAGGGATTGGGTATTGGGAACTGTGCAGATCAGGGATTGGGTATTGGGAACAGTGTTGACTGGGTATTGGGAACAGTGTTGACTGGGTATTGGGAACAGTGTTGACTGGGTATTGGGAAAAGTGTTGACTGGGTATTGGGAAAAGTGTTGACTGGGTATTGGGTGTAGGGAACAGTGTTGATCAGGGATTGGGTATTGGGAACAGTGTTGATTGGGGATTGGGAACAGTGCTGATCAGGGATTGGGTATTGGGAACAGTGTTGATCAGGGATTGGGTATTGGGAACAGTGTTGATTGGGTATTGGGAACAGTGTTGACTGGGTATTGGGAACAGTGTTGACTGGGTATTGGGAAAAGTGTTGACTCGGTATTGGGAAAAGTGTTGACTGGGTATTGGGTGTTGGGAACAGTGTTGATCAGGGATTGGGTATTGGGAACTGTGTTGATTGGGTATTGGGAACAGTGTTGATTGGGTATTGGGAACAGTGTTGATCAGGGATTGCGTATTGGGAACAGTGCTGATCAGGGATTGGGTATTGGGAACTGTGTTGATTGGGGATTGGGAACAGTGTTGATTGGGTATTGGGAACAGTGTTGATCAGGGATTGGGTATTGGTAACAGTGCTGATCAGGGATTGGGTATTGGGAACAGTGCTGATCAGGGATTGGGTATTGGGAACTGTGCTGATCAGGGATTGGGTATTGGGAACTGTTATCAAGGACTGGGTATTGGGAACAGTGTTGATCAGGGATTGGGTATTGGGAACTGTGCAGATCAGGGATTGGGTATTGGGAACAGTGTTGATTGGGTATTGGGAACAGTGTTGACTGGGTATTGGGAACAGTGTTGACTGGGTATTGGGAACAGTGTTGACTGGGTATTGGGAAAAGTGTTGACTGGGTATTGGGAAAAGTGTTGATTGGGTATTGGGAACAGTGTTGATCAGGGATTGCGTATTGGGAACAGTGCTGATCAGGGATTGGGTATTGGGAACTGTGTTGATTGGGGATTGGGAACAGTGTTGATTGGGTATTGGGAACAGTGTTGATCAGGGATTGGGTATTGGGAACAGTGCTGATCAGGGATTGGGTATTGGGAACAGTGCTGATCAGGGATTGGGTATTGGGAACTGTGCTGATCAGGGATTGGGTATTGGGAACAGTGTTGATTGGGTATTGGGAACAGTGTTGATCAGGGATTGGGGATTGGGAACAGTGCTGATCAGGGATTGGGTATTGGGAACAGTGTTGATTGGGTATTGGGAACAGTGTTGACTGGGTATTGGGAACAGTGTTGACTGGGTATTGGGAAAAGTGTTGACTCGGTATTGGGAAAAGTGTTGACTGGGTATTGGGAAAAGTGTTGACTCGGTATTGGGAAAAGTGTTGACTGGGTATTGGGTGTTGGGAGCAGTGTTGATCAGGGATTGGGTATTGGGAACAGTGTTGATCAGGGATTGGGTATTGGGAACAGTGCTGATCAGGGATTGGGGATTGGGAACAGTGCTGATCAGGGATTGGGTATTGGGAACAGTGTTGATTGGGTATTGGGAACAGTGTTGACTGGGTATTGGGAACAGTGTTGACTGGGTATTGGGAAAAGTGTTGACTCGGTATTGGGAAAAGTGTTGACTGGGTATTGGGTGTTGGGAACAGTGTTGATCAGGGATTGGGTATTGGGAACTGTGTTGATTGGGTATTGGGGACAGTGTTGATTGGGTATTGGGAACAGTGTTGATTGGGTATTGGGAACAGTGTTGATCAGGGATTGGGTATTGGGAACAGTGCTGATCAGGGATTGGGTATTGGGAACTGTGCTGATCAGGGATTGGGTATTGGGAACTGTTATCAAGGACTGGGTATTGGGAACAGTGTTGATCAGGGATTGGGTATTGGGAACTGTGCAGATCAGGGATTGGGTATTGGGAACAGTGTTGATTGGGTATTGGGAACAGTGTTGACTGGGTATTGGGAACAGTGTTGACTGGGTATTGGGAACAGTGTTGATTGGGTATTGGGAACAGTGTTGATCAGGGATTGGGTATTGGGAACAGTGCTGATCAGGGATTGGGTATTGGGAACTGTGCTGATCAGGGATTGGGTATTGGGAACTGTTATCAAGGACTGGGTATTGGGAACAGTGTTGATCAGGGATTGGGTATTGGGAACTGTGCAGATCAGGGATTGGGTATTGGGAACAGTGTTGACTGGGTATTGGGAACAGTGTTGACTGGGTATTGGGAACAGTGTTGACTGGGTATTGGGAAAAGTGTTGACTCGGTATTGGGAAAAGTGTTGACTGGGTATTGGGTGTTGGGAACTGTGTTGATTGGGTATTGGGGACAGTGTTGATCAGGGATTGGGTATTGGGAACAGTGCTGATCAGGGATTGGGTATTGGGAACTGTGCTGATCAGGGATTGGGTATTTGGAACTGTTATCAAGGACTGGGTATTGGGAACAGTGTTGATCAGGGATTGGGTATTGGGAACTGTGCAGATCAGGGATTGGGTATTGGGAACAGTGTTGATTGGGTATTGGGAACAGTGTTGACTGGGTATTGGGAACAGTGTTGACTGGGTATTGGGAACAGTGTTGACTGGGTATTGGGAACAGTGTTGACTGGGTATTGGGAAAAGTGTTGACTGGGTATTGGGAAAAGTGTTGACTGGGTATTGGGTGTTGGGAACAGTGTTGATCAGGGATTGGGTGTTGGGAACTGTGTTGATTGGGTATTGGGAACAGTGTTGATTGGGTATTGGGAACAGTGTTGATCAGGGATTGCGTATTGGGAACAGTGCTGATCAGGGATTGGGTATTGGGAACTGTGTTGATTGGGGATTGGGAACAGTGTTGATTGGGTATTGGGAACAGTGCTGATCAGGGATTGGGTATTGGTAACAGTGCTGATCAGGGATTGGGTATTGGGAACAGTGCTGATCAGGGATTGGGTATTGGGAACTGTGCTGATCAGGGATTGGGTATTGGGAACTGTTATCAAGGACTGGGTATTGGGAACAGTGTTGATCAGGGATTGGGTATTGGGAACAGTGTTGATTGGGTATTGGGAACAGTGTTGACTGGGTATTGGTAACAGTGTTGACTGGGTATTGGGAACAGTGTTGACTGGGTATTGGGAACAGTGTTGACTGGGTATTGGGAACAGTGTTGACTGGGTATTGGGAAAAGTGTTGACTCGGTATTGGGTGTTGGGAACAGTGTTGATCAGGGATTGGGTATTGGGAACTGTGTTGATTGGGTATTGGGAACAGTGTTGATTGGGTATTGGGAACAGTGTTGATTGGGTATTGGGAACAGTGTTGATCAGGGATTGGGTATTGGGAACAGTGCTGATCAGGGATTGGGTATTGGGAACTGTGCTGATCAGGGATTGGGTATTGGGAACAGTGTTGATCAGGGATTGGGTATTGGAAACTGTGCTGATCAGGGATTGGGTATTGGGAACTGTGCTGATCAGGGATTGGGTATTGGGAACTGTCTTGATCAGGGATTGGGTATTGGGAACTGTCTTGATCAGGGATTGGGTATTGGGAACGGTCTTCATCAGGGATTGGGTATTGGGAACTGTCTCGATCAGGGATTGGGTATTGGGAACTGTCTCGATCAGGGATTGGGTATTGGGAACTGTCTCGATTAGGGATTGGGTATTGGGAACTGTCTCGATCAGGAATTGGGTATTGGGAACAGTGTTGATTGGGTATTGGGAACAGTGTTGACTGGGTATTCGGAACAGTGTTGACTGGGTATTGGGTGTTGGGAACAGTGTTGATCAGGGATTGGGTATTGGGAACTGTGTTGATTGGGGATTGGGGATTGGGAACTGTGCTGATCAGGGATTGGGTATTGGGAACAGTGTTGATCAGGGATTGGGTATTGGAAACTGTGCTGATCAGGGATTGGGTATTGGGAACTGTCTTGATCAGGGATTGGGTATTGGGAACTGTCTTGATCAGGGATTGGGTATTGGGAACTGTCTTGATCAGGGATTGGGTATTGGGAACTGTCTTGATCAGGGATTGGGTATTGGGAACTGTCTTCATCAGGGATTGGGTATTGGGAACAGTGTTGATCAGGGATTGGGTATTGGAAACTGTGCTGATCAGGGATTGGGTATTGGGAACTGTCTTGATCAGGGATTGGGTATTGGGAACTGTCTCGATCAGGGATTGGGTATAGGGAACTGTCTCGATCAGGGATTGGGTATTGGGAACTGTCTCGATCAGGGATTGGGTATTGGGAACTGTCTCGATCAGGGATTGGGTATTGGGAACTGTCTCGATCAGGGATTGGGAACAGTGTTGACTGGGTATTGGGAACAGTGTTGACTGGGTATTGGGAACACTGTTGACTGGGTATTGGGAACAGTGTTGACTGGGTATTGGGAACTGTGTTGACTGGGTATTGGGAACAGTGTTAATAAGGGATTGGGTATTTGGAACAGTGCTGATCAGGGATTGGGTATTGGGAACTGTGCTGATCAGGGATTGGGTATTGGGAACTGTTATCAAGGACTGGGTATTGGGAACAGTGTTGATCAGGGATTGGGTATTGGGAACTGTGCAGATCAGGGATTGGGTATTGGGAACAGTGTTGATTGGGTATTGGGAACAGTGTTGATCAGGGATTGGGTATTGGGAACAGTGTTGATCAGGGATTGGGTATTGGGAACTGTCTTGATCAGGGATTGGGTATTGGGAACTGTCTTGATCAGGGATTGGGTATTGGGAACTGTATTGATCAGGGATTGGGCATTTGGGAACTGTCTTGATCAGGGATTGGGCATTGGGAACTGTCTTGATCAGGGATTGGGTATTGGGAACTGTCTTGATCAGGGATTGGGAACAGTGTTGATCGGGTATTGGGAACTGTGATTAGGGATTGGGAACAGTGTTGATCGGGTATTGGGAACTGTCTCGATCAGGGATTGGGTATTGGGAACTGTGTTGACTGGGTATTGGGAACAGTGTTGACTGGGTATTGGGAAAAGTGTTGATCAGGGATTGGGTATTGGGAACTGTGTTGATTGGGGATTGGGAACTGTGTTGATTGGGTATTGGGAACAGTGTTGATTGGGTTTTGGGAACAGTGTTGATCAGGGATTGGGTATTGGGAACTGTGCTGATCAGGGATTGGGTATTGGGAAGTGTGCTGATCAGGGATTGGGTATTGGGAACAGTGTTGATCAGGGATTGGGTATTGGAAACTGTGCTGATCAGGGATTGGGTATTGGGAACTGTCTTGATCAGGGATTGGGTATTGGGAACTGTCTTGATCAGGGATTGGGTATTGGAAACTGTCTTGATCAGGGATTGGGTATTGGGAACTGTCTTCATCAGGGATTGGGTATTGGAAACTGTGCTGATCAGGGATTGGGTATTGGGAACTGTCTTCATCAGGGATTGGGTATTGGAAACTGTCTTCATCAGGGATTGGGTATTGGGAACTGTCTTGATCAGGGATTGGGTATTGGGAACTGTCTTCATCAGGGATTGGGTATTGGGAACAGTGTTGATCAGGGATTGGGTATTGGAAACTGTGCTGATCAGGGATTGGGTATTGGGAACTGTCTCGATCAGGGATTGGGAACAGTGTTGATCGGGTATTGGGAACTGTGATTAGGGATTGGGGATTGGGAACAGTGTTGATCAGGGATTGGGGATTGGGAACTGTGTTGATTGGGTATTGGGAACAATGTTGATCAGGGATTGGGTATTGGGAACAGTGCTGATCAGGGATTGGGTATTGGGAACTGTGCTGATCAGGGATTGGGTATTGGGAACAGTGTTCATTGGGTATTGGGAACTGTGTTGATCAGGGATTGGGTATTGGGAACTGTGTTGATTGGGTATTGGGAACAGTGTTGATTGGGTATTGGGAACAGTGTTGATTGGGTATTGGGAACAGTGTTGATTGGGTATTGGGAACAGTGTTGATTGGGTATTGGGAACAGTGTTGATCAGGGATTGGGTATTGGGAACAGTGCTGATCAGGAATTGGGTATTGGGAACTGTGCTGATCAGGGATTGGGTATTGGGAACAGTGTTGATCAGGGATTGGGTATTGGGAACTGTTATCAAGGACTGGGTATTGGGAACTGTGTTAGTAAGGGATTGGGTATTGGGAACAGTGCTGATCAGGGATTGGGTATTGGGAACTGTGTTGATCAGGGATTGGGTATTGGGAACTGTGTTGATCAGGGATTGGGTATTGGGAACTGTGTTGATCAGGGATTGGGTATTGGGAACTGTGTTGATCAGGGATTGGGTATTGGGAACTGTGTTGATCAGGGATTGGGTATTGGGAACAGTGTTGATCAGGGATTGGGTATTGGGAACAGTGTTGACTGGGTATTGGGAACAGTGTTGACTGTGTATTGGGAACCGTGTTGACTGGGTATTGGGAACAGTGTTGACTGGGTATTGGGAACAGTGTTGACTGGGTATTGGGAACAGTGTTGACTGGGTATTGGGAACAGTATTGACTGGATATTGGGAACTGTGTTGACTGGGTATTGGGAACTGTGTTCATAAGGGATTGGGTATTGGGAACAGTGCTGATCAGGGATTGGGTATTGGGAACTGTGTTGATCAGGGATTGGGTATTGGGAACTGTGTTGATCAGGGATTGGGTATTGGGAACTGTGTAGATCAGGGATTGGGTATTGGGAACAGTGTTGATTGGGTATTGGGAACAGTGTTGACTGGGTATTGGGAACAGTGTTGACTGGGTATTGGGAACAGTGTTGACTGGGTATTGGGAACAGTGTTGACTGGGTATTGGGAAAAGTGTTGACTGGGTATTGGGAAAAGTGTTGACTCGGTATTGGGTGTTGGGAACAGTGTTGATCAGGGATTGGGTATTGGGAACTGTGTTGATTGGGTATTGGGAACAGTGTTGACTGGGTATTGGGAACAGTGTTGATTGGGTATTGGGAACAGTGTTGATCAGGGATTGGGTTTTGGGAACAGTGCTGATCAGGGATTGGGTATTGGGAACTGTGCTGATCAGGGATTGGGTATTGGGAACAGTGTTGATCAGGGATTGGGTATTGGAAACTGTGCTGATCAGGGATTGGGTATTGGGAACTGTGCTGATCAGGGATTGGGTATTGGGAACTGTCTTGATCAGGGATTGGGTATTGGGAACTGTCTTGATCAGGGATTGGGTCTTGGGAACGGTCTTCATCAGGGATTGGGTATTGGGAACTGTCTCGATCAGGGATTGGGTATTGGGAACTGTCTCGATCAGGGATTGGGTATTGGGAACTGTCTCGATTAGGGATTGGGTATTGGGAACTGTCTCGATCAGGAATTGGGTATTGGGAACAGTGTTGATTGGGTATTGGGAACAGTGTTGACTGGGTATTCGGAACAGTGTTGACTGGGTATTGGGTGTTGGGAACAGTGTTGATCAGGGATTGGGTATTGGGAACTGTGTTGATTGGGGATTGGGGATTGGGAACAGTGTTGATTGGGTATTGGGAACAGTGTTGATTGGGTATTGGGAACAGTGTTGATCAGGGATTGGGTATTGGGAACTGTGCTGATCAGGGATTGGGTATTGGGAACTGTGCTGATCAGGGATTGGGTATTGGGAACAGTGTTGATCAGGGATTGGGTATTGGAAACTGTGCTGATCAGGGATTGGGTATTGGGAACTGTCTTGATCAGGGATTGGGTATTGGGAACTGTCTTGATCAGGGATTGGGTATTGGGAACTGTCTTCATCAGGGATTGGGTATTGGGAACAGTGTTGATCAGGGATTGGGTATTGGAAACTGTGCTGATCAGGGATTGGGTATTGGGAGCTGTCTTGATCAGGGATTGGGTATTGGGAACTGTCTCGATCAGGGATTGGGTATTGGGAACTGTCTCGATCAGGGATTGGGTATTGGGAACTGTCTCGATCAGGGATTGGGAACAGTGTTGACTGGGTATTGGGAACAGTGTTGTCTGGGTATTAGGAACAGTGTTGACTGGGTATTGGGAGCAGTGTTGACTGGGTATTGGGAACTGTGTTGACTGGGTATTGGGAACAGTGTTAATAAGGGATTGGGTATTGGGAACAGTGCTGATCAGGGATTGGGTATTGGGAACTGTGCTGATCAGGGATTGGGTATTGGGAACTGTTATCAAGGACTGGGTATTGGGAACAGTGTTGATCAGGGATTGGGTATTGGGAACTGTGCAGATCAGGGATTGGGTATTGGGAACAGTGTTGATTGGGTATTGGGAACAGTGTTGATCAGGGATTGGGTATTGGGAACAGTGTTGATCAGGGATTGGGTATTGGGAACTGTCTTGATCAGGGATTGGGTATTGGGAACTGTCTTGATCAGGGATTGGGTATTGGGAACTGTATTGATCAGGGATTGGGCATTTGGGAACTGTCTTGATCAGGGATTGGGCATTGGGAACTGTCTTGATCAGGGATTGGGTATTGGGAACTGTCTTGATCAGGGATTGGGAACAGTGTTGATCGGGTATTGGGAACTGTGATTAGGGATTGGGAACAGTGTTGATCGGGTATTGGGAACTGTCTCGATCAGGGATTGGGTATTGGGAACTGTGTTGACTGGGTATTGGGAACAGTGTTGACTGGGTATTGGGAAAAGTGTTGATCAGGGATTGGGTATTGGGAACTGTGTTGATTGGGGATTGGGAACTGTGTTGATTGGGTATTGGGAACAGTGTTGATTGGGTTTTGGGAACAGTGTTGATCAGGGATTGGGTATTGGGAACTGTGCTGATCAGGGATTGGGTATTGGGAAGTGTGCTGATCAGGGATTGGGTATTGGGAACAGTGTTGATCAGGGATTGGGTATTGGAAACTGTGCTGATCAGGGATTGGGTATTGGGAACTGTCTTGATCAGGGATTGGGTATTGGGAACTGTCTTGATCAGGGATTGGGTATTGGAAACTGTCTTGATCAGGGATTGGGTATTGGGAACTGTCTTCATCAGGGATTGGGTATTGGAAACTGTGCTGATCAGGGATTGGGTATTGGGAACTGTCTTGATCAGGGATTGGGTATTGGAAACTGTCTTCATCAGGGATTGGGTATTGGGAACTGTCTTGATCAGGGATTGGGTATTGGGAACTGTCTTCATCAGGGATTGGGTATTGGGAACAGTGTTGATCAGGGATTGGGTATTGGAAACTGTGCTGATCAGGGATTGGGTATTGGGAACTGTCTCGATCAGGGATTGGGAACAGTGTTGATCGGGTATTGGGAACTGTGATTAGGGATTGGGTATTGGGAACAGTGTTGATCAGGGATTGGGGATTGGGAACTGTGTTGATTGGGTATTGGGAACAATGTTGATCAGGGATTGGGTATTGGGAACAGTGCTGATCAGGGATTGGGTATTGGGAACTGTGCTGATCAGGGATTGGGTATTGGGAACAGTGTTCATTGGGTATTGGGAACTGTGTTGATCAGGGATTGGGTATTGGGAACTGTGTTGATTGGGTATTGGGAACTGTGTTGATTGGGTATTGGGAACAGTGTTGATTGGGTATTGGGAACAGTGTTGATTGGGTATTGGGAACAGTGTTGATCAGGGATTGGGTATTGGGAACAGTGCTGATCAGGAATTGGGTATTGGGAACTGTGCTGATCAGGGATTGGGTATTGGGAACAGTGTTGATCAGGGATTGGGTATTGGGAACTGTTATCAAGGACTGGGTATTGGGAACTGTGTTAGTAAGGGATTGGGTATTGGGAACAGTGCTGATCAGGGATTGGGTATTGGGAACTGTGTTGATCAGGGATTGGGTATTGGGAACAGTGTTGACTGGGTATTGGGAACAGTGTTGATCAGGGATTGGGTATTGGGAACTGTGTTGATCAGGGATTGGGTATTGGGAACTGTGTTGATCAGGGATTGGGTATTGGGAACAGTGTTGACTGGGTATTGGGAACAGTGTTGACTGTGTATTGGGAACCGTGTTGACTGGGTATTGGGAACAGTGTTGACTGGGTATTGGGAACAGTGTTGACTGGGTATTGGGAACAGTATTGACTGGGTATTGGGAACTGTGTTGACTGGGTATTGGGAACTGTGTTCATAAGGGATTGGGTATTGGGAACAGTGCTGATCAGGGATTGGGTATTGGGAACTGTGCTGATCAGGGATTGGGTATTGGGAACTGTTGTCAAGGACTGGGTATTGGGAACAGTGTTGATCAGGGATTGGGTATTGGGAACTGTGCAGATCAGGGATTGGGTATTGGGAACAGTGTTGATTGGGTATTGGGAACAGTGTTGATCAGGGATTGGGTATTGGGAACAGTGTTGATCAGGGATTGGGTATTGGGAACAGTGTTGATCAGGGATTGGGTATTGGGAACAGTGTTGATCAGGGATTGGGAACAGTGTTGACTGGGTATTGGGAACAGTGTTGACTGGGTATTGGGAAAAGTGTTGCCTGGGTATTGGGAACAGTGTTGACTGGGTATTGGGAACAGTGTTGATCAGTGATTGGGGATTGGGAACTGTGTTGATCAGGGATTGGGTATTGGGAAAAGTGTTGACTGGGTATTGGGAAAAGTGTTGACTGGGTATTGGGAAAAGTGTTGACTGGGTATTGGGAACAGTGTTGACTGGGTATTGGGAACAGTGTTGACTGGGTATTGGGAACAGTGTTGACTGGGTATTGGGAACAGTGTTGACTGGGTATTGGTAAAAGTGTTGACTGGGTATTGGGAACAGTGTTGATCAGGGATTGGGTATTAGGAACAGTGCTGGTCAGGGATTGGGTATTGGGAACTGTGCTGATCAGTGATTGGGTATTGGGAACAGTGTTGATCAGGGATTGGGTATTGGAAACTGTACTGATCAGGGATTGGGTATTGGGAACAGTGTTGATCAGGGATTGGGTATTGGGAACTGTCTCGATCAGGGATTGGGTATTGGGAACTGTCTCGATCAGGGATTGGGCATTGGGAACTGTCTCGATCAGGGATTGGGCATTGGGAACTGTCTCGATCAGGGATTGGGCATTGGGAACTGTCTCGATCAGGGATTGGGCATTGGGAACTGTCTCGATCAGGGATTGGGCATTGGGAACTGTCTCGATCAGGGATTGGGCATTGGGAACTGTCTCGATCAGGGATTGGGCATTGGGAACTGTCTCGATCAGGGATTGGGCATTGGGAACTGTCTCGATCAGGGATTGGGCATTGGGAACTGTCTCGATCAGGGATTGGGCATTGGGAACTGTCTCGATCAGGGATTGGGTATTGGGAACTGTCTCGATCAGGGATTGGGTATTGGGAACTGTCTCGATCAGGGATTGGGTATTGGGAACTGTCTCGATCAGGGATTGGGTATTGGGAACTGTCTCGATCAGGGATTGGGTATTGGGAACTGTCTCGATCAGGGATTGGGTATTGGGAACTGTCTCGATCAGGGATTGGGTATTGGGAACAGTGTTGACTGGGTATTGGGAACAGTGTTGACTGGGTATTGGGACCAGTGTTGACTGGGTATTGGGACCAGTGTTGACTGGGTATTGGGAACAGTGTTGACTGGGTATTGGGAACTGTCTTGATCAGGGATTGGGAACTAGGAAGTGTCTTGATCAGGGATTGGGTATTGGGAACAGTGTTGATCAGGGATTGGGTATTGGGAACAGTGTTGACTGGGTATTGGGAACAGTGTTGACTGGGTATTGGGAAAAGTGTTGACTCGGTATTGGGAAAAGTGTTGACTGGGTATTGGGTGTTGGGAACAGTGTTGATCAGGGATTGGGTATTGGGAACAGTGTTGATTGGGTATTGGGAACAGTGTTGATTGGGTATTGGGAACAGTGTTGACTGGGTATTGGGAACAGTGTTGACTGGGTATTGGGAACAGTGTTAATAAGGGATTGGGTATTGGGAACAGTGCTGATCAGGGATTGGGTATTGGGAACTGTGCTGATCAGGGATTGGGTATTGGGAACTGTTATCAAGGACTGGATATTGGGAACAGTGTTGATCAGGGATTGGGTATTGGGAACTGTGCAGATCAGGGATTGGGTATTGGGAACAGTGTTGATTGGGTATTGGGAACAGTGTTGATTGAGTATTGGGAACAGTGTTGATTGGGTATTGGGAACAGTGTTGACTGGGTATTGGGAACAGTGTTGTCTGGGTATTGGGAACAGTGTTGATTGGGGATTGGGAACTGTGTTGACTGGGTATTGGGAACAGTGTTAATAAGGGATTGGGTATTGGGAACAGTGCTGATCAGGGATTGGGTATTGGGAACTGTGCTGATCAGGGATTGGGTATTGGGAACTCTTATCAAGGACTGGGTATTGGGAACAGTGTTGATCAGGGATTGGGTATTGGGAACTGTGCAGATCAGGGATTGGGTATTGGGAACAGTGTTGACTGGGTATTGGGAACAGTGTTGACTGGGTATTGGGAAAAGTGTTGACTGGGTATTGGGTGTTGGGAACAGTGTTGATCAGGGATTGGGTATTGGGAACTGTGTTGATTGGGTATTGGGAACAGTGTTGATTGGGTATTGGGAACAGTGTTGATCAGGGATTGCGTATTGGGAACAGTGCTGATCAGGGATTGGGTATTGGGAACTGTGTTGATTGGGGATTGGGAACAGTGTTGATTGGGTATTGGGAACAGTGTTGATTGGGTATTGGGAACAGTGTTGATCAGGGATTGGGTATTGGGAACAGTGCTGATCAGGGATTGGGTATTGGGAACTGTGCTGATCAGGGATTGGGTATTGGGAACAGTGTGGATCAGGGATTGGGTATTGGAAACTGTGCTGATCAGGGATTGGGTATTGGGAACTGTGCTGATCAGGGATTGGGTATTGGGAACTGTCTTGATCAGGGATTGGGTATTGGGAACTGTCTTGATCAGGGATTGCGTATTGGGAACGGTCTTCATCAGGGATTGGGTATTGGGAACTGTCTCGATCAGGGATTGGGTATTGGGAACTGTCTCGATCAGGGATTGGGTATTGGGAACTGTCTCGATTAGGGATTGGGTATTGGGAACTGTCTCGATCAGGGATTGGGTATTGGGAACAGTGTTGATTGGGTATTGGGAACAGTGTTGACTGGGTATTCGGAACAGTGTTGACTGGGTATTGGGTGTTGGGAACAGTGTTGATCAGGGATTGGGTATTGGGAACTGTGTTGATTGGGGATTGGGTATTGGGAACAGTGTTGATTGGGTATTGGGAACAGTGTTGATTGGGTATTGGGAACAGTGTTGATTGGGTATTGGGAACAGTGTTGATTGGGTATTGGGAACAGTGTTGATCAGGGATTGGGTATTGGGAACTGTGCTGATCAGGGATTGGGTATTGGGAACTGTGCTGATCAGGGATTGGGTATTGGGAACAGTGTTGATCAGGGATTGGGTATTGGAAACTGTGCTGATCAGGGATTGGGTATTGGGAACTGTCTTGATCAGGGATTGGGTATTGGGAACTGTCTTGATCAGGGATTGGGTATTGGGAACTGTCTTCATCAGGGATTGGGTATTGGGGACAGTGTTGATCAGGGATTGGGTATTGGAAACTGTGCTGATCAGGGATTGGGTATTGGGAACTGTCTTGATCAGGGATTGGATATTGGGAACTGTCTCGATCAGGGATTGGGTATAGGGAACTGTCTCGATCAGGGATTGGGTATAGGGAACTGTCTCGATCAGGGATTGGGTATTGGGAACTGTCTCGATCAGGGATTGGGTATTGGGAACTGTCTCGATCAGTGATTGGGTATTGGGAACTGTCTCGATCAGGGATTGGGAACAGTGTTGACTGGGTATTGGGAACAGTGTTGACTGGGTATTGGGAACAGTGTTGACTGGGTATTGGGAACAGTGTTGACTGGGTATTGGGAACTGTGTTGACTGGGTATTGGGAACAGTGTTAATAAGGGATTGGGTATTGGGAACAGTGCTGATCAGGGATTGGGTATTGGGAACTGTTATCAAGGACTGGGTATTGGGAACAGTGTTGATCAGGGATTGGGTATTGGGAACTGTGCAGATCAGGGATTGGGTATTGGGAACAGTGTTGATTGGGTATTGGGAACAGTGTTGATCAGGGATTGGGTATTGGGAACTGTCTTGATCAGGGATTGGGTATTGGGAACTGTCTTGATCAGGGATTGGGTATTGGGAACTGTATTGATCAGGGATTGGGCATTTGGGAACTGTCTTGATCAGGGATTGGGCATTGGGAACTGTCTTGATCAGGGATTGGGTATTGGGAACTGTCTTGATCAGGGATTGGGTATTGGGAACTGTATTGATCAGGGATTGGGCATTTGGGAACTGTCTTGATCAGGGATTGGGCATTGGGAACTGTCTTGATCAGGGATTGGGTATTGGGAACTGTCTTGATCAGGGATTGGGCATTTGGGAACTGTCTTGATCAGGGATTGGGCATTGGGAACTGTCTCGATCAGGGATTGGGTATTGGGAACTGTCTCGATCAGGGATTGGGTATTGGGAACTGTCTCGATCAGGGATTGGGTATTGGGAACTGTCTCGATCAGGGATTGGGTATTGGGAACAGTGTTGACTAGGTATTGGGAACAGTGTTGACTGGGTATTGGGAACAGTGTTGACTGGGTATTGGGAACAGTGTTGATTGGGGATTGGGAACTGTGTTGACTGGGTATTGGGAACAGTGTTAATAAGGGATTGGGTATTGGGAACAGTGCTGATCAGGGATTGGGTATTGGGAACTGTGCAGATCAGGGATTGGGTATTGGGAACAGTGTTGATTGGGTATTGGGAACAGTGTTGATCAGGGATTGGGTATTGGGAACAGTGTTGATCAGGGATTGGGTATTGGGAACTGTGCAGATCAGGGATTGGGTATTGGGAACTGTCTCGATCAGGGATTGGGTATTGGGAACTGTGTTGACTGGGTATTGGGAACAGTGTTGACTGGGTATTGGGAACAGTGTTGACTGGGTATTGGGAAAAGTGTTGATCAGGGATTGGGTATTGGGAACTGTGTTGATTGGGGATTGGGAACAGTGTTGATTGGGTATTGGGAACAGTGTTGATTGGGTTTTGGGAACAGTGTTGATCAGGGATTGGGTATTGGGAACTGTGCTGATCAGGGATTGGGTATTGGGAAGTGTGCTGATCAGGGATTGGGTATTGGGAACAGTGTTGATCAGGGATTTTGTATTGGAAACTGTGCTGATCAGGGATTGGGTATTGGGAACTGTCTTGATCAGGGATTGGGTATTGGGAACTGTCTTGATCAGGGATTGGGTATTGGAAACTGTCTTGATCAGGAATTGGGTATTGGGAACTGTCTTCATCAGGGATTGGGTATTGGAAACTGTGCTGATCAGGGATTGGGTATTGGGAACTGTCTTGATCAGGGATTGGGTATTGGAAACTGTCTGGATCAGGGATTGGGTATTGGAAACTGTCTTCATCAGGGATTGGGTATTGGGAACTGTCTTGATCAGGGATTGGGTATTGGGAACTGTCTTCATCAGGGATTGGGTATTGGGAACAGTGTTGATCAGGGATTGGGTATTGGAAACTGTGCTGATCAGGGATTGGGTATTGGGAACTGTCTCGATCAGGGATTGGGAACAGTGTTGATCGGGTATTGGGAACTGTGATTAGGGATTGGGTATTGGGAACAGTGTTGATCAGGGATTGGGGATTGGGAACTGTGTTGATTGGGTATTGGGAACAATGTTTATCAGGGATTGGGTATTGGGAACAGTGCTGATCAGGGATTGGGTATTGGGAACTGTGCTGATCAGGGATTGGGTATTGGGAACAGTGTTCATTGGGTATTGGGAACAGTGTTGATTAGGGATTGGGTATTGGGAACTGTGTTGATTGGGTATTGGGAACAGTGTTGATTGGGTATTGGGAACAGTGTTGATCAGGGATTGGGTATTGGGAACAGTGCTGATCAGGGATTGGGTATTGGGAACTGTGCTGATCAGGGATTGGGTATTGGGAACAGTGTTGACTGGGTATTGGGAAAAGTGTTGACTGGGTATTGGGAAAAGTGTTGCCTGGGTATTGGGAACAGTGTTGACTGGGTATTGGGAACAGTGTTGATCAGTGATTGGGGATTGGGAACTGTGTTGATCAGGGATTGGGTATTGGGAACAGTGTTGACTGGGTATTGGGAACAGTGTTGACTGGGTATTGGGAACAGTGTTGACTGGGTATTGGGAACAGTGTTGACTGGGTATTGGAAGGAGTATTGACTGGGTATTGGGAACTGTGTTGACTGGGTTTTGGGAACTGTGTTCATAATGGATTGGGTATTGGGAACAGTGCTGATCAGGGATTGGGTATTGGGAACTGTGCTGATCAGGGATTGGGTATTGGGAACTCTTGTCAAGGACTGGGTATTGGGAACAGTGTTGATCAGGGATTGGGTATTGGGAACTGTGCAGATCAGGGATTGGGTATTGGGAACAGTGTTGATTGGGTATTGGGAACAGTGTTGATCAGGGATTGGGTATTGGGAACAGTGTTGATCAGGGATTGGGTATTGGGAACAGTGTTGATCAGGGATTGGGTATTGGGAACAGTGTTGATTGGGTATTGGGAACAGTGTTGACTGGGTATTGGGAACAGTGTTGACTGGGTATTGGGAAAAGTGTTGACTGGGTATTGGGAAAAGTGTTGCCTGGGTATTGGGAACAGTGTTGACTGCGTATTGGGAACAGTGTTGAAAAGTGATTGGGGATTGGGAACTGTGTTGATCAGGGATTGGGTATTGGGAACAGTGTTGACTGGGTATTGGGAAAAGTGTTGACTGGGTATTGGGAACAGTGTTGACTGGGTATTGGTAAAAGTGTTGACTGGGTATTGGGAACACTGTTGATTGGGTGTTGGGAACAGTGTTGATCAGGGATTGGGTATTAGGAACAGTGCTGGTCAGGGATAGGGTATTGGGAACTGTGCTGATCAGGGATTGGGTATTGGGAACAGTGTTGATCAGGGATTGGGTATTGGAAACTGTACTGATCAGGGATTGGGTATTGGGAACAGTGTTGATCAGGGATTGGGTATTGGGAACTGTCTTGATCAGGGATTGGGTATTGGGAACTGTCTTGATCAGGGATTGGGTATTGGGAACTGTCTCGATCAGGGATTGGGTATTGGGAACTGTCTCGATCAGGGATTGGGTATTGGGAACTGTCTCGATCAGGGATTGGGTATTGGGAACTGTCTCGATTGGGTATTGGGAACTGTCTCGATCAAGGATTGGGTATTGGGAACAGTGTTGACTAGGTATTGGGAACAGTGTTGACTGGGTATTGGGAACAGTGTTGACTGGGTATTGGGAACAGTGTTGATTGGGGATTGGGAACTGTGTTGACTGGGTATTGGGAACAGTGCTGATCAGGGATTGGGTATTGGGAACTGTGCTGATCAGGGATTGGGTATTGGGAGCTGTTATCAAGGACTGGGTATTGGGAACAGTGTTGATCAGGGATTGGGTATTGGGAACTGTGCAGATCAGGGATTGGGTATTGGGAACAGTGTTGATTGGGTATTGGGAACAGTGTTGATCAGGGATTGGGTATTGGGAACAGTGTTGATCAGGGATTGGGTATTGGGAACTGTGCAGATCAGGGATTGGGTATTGGGAACTGTCTTGATCCGGGATTGGGTGTTGGGAACAGTGTTGATCAGGGATTGGGTATTGGGAACTGTGCAGATCAGGGATTGGGTATTGGGAACAGTGTTGATCAGGGATTGGGTATTGGGAACAGTGCTGATCAGGGATTGGGTATTGGGAACTGTGCTGATCAGGGATTGGGTATTGGGAACTGTTATCAAGGACTGGGTATTGGGAACAGTGTTGATCAGGGATTGGGTATTGGGAACTGTGCAGATCAGGGATTGGGTATTGGGAACAGTGTTGATTGGGTATTGGGAACAGTGTTGATCAGGGATTGGGTATTGGGAACAGTGTTGATCAGGGATTGGGTATTGGGAACAGTGTTGATCAGTGATTGGGTATTGGGAACTGTCTTGATCCGGGATTGGGTATTGGGAACTGTCTTGATCAGGGATTGGGCATTGGGAACTGTCTTGATCAGGGATTGGGCAATGTGAACTGTCTTGATCAGGGATTGGGCAATGTGAACTGTCTTGATCAGGGATTGGGCAATGTGAACTGTCTTGATCAGGGATTGGGCATTGGGAACTGTCTTGATCAGGGATTGGGCATTGGGAACTGTCTTGATCAGGGATTGGGTATTGCGAACAGTGTTGATCAGGGATTGGGTATTGGGAACAGTGTTGACTGGGTTTTGGGAACAGTGTTGACTGGGTATTGGGAACAGTGTTGACTGGGTATTGGGAACAGTGTTGACTGGGTATTGGGAACAGTGTTGACTGGGTATTGGGAACAGTGTTGACTGGGTATTGGAAAGAGTATTGACTGGGTATTGGGAACAGTGTTGATCAGTGATTGGGGATTGGGAACTGTGCTGATCAGGGATTGGGTATTGGGAACTCTTGTCAAGGACTGGGTATTGGGAACAGTGTTGATCAGGGATTGGGTATTGGGAACTGTGCAGATCAGGGATTGGGTATTGGGAACAGTGTTGATTGGGTATTGGGAACAGTGTTGATCAGGGATTGGGTATTGGGAACAGTGTTGATCAGGGATTGGGTATTGGGAACAGTGTTGATCAGGGATTGGGTATTGGGAACAGTGTTGATTGGGTATTGGGAACAGTGTTGACTGGGTATTGGGAACAGTGTTGACTGGGTATTGGGAAAAGTGTTGACTGGGTATTGGGAAAAGTGTTGCCTGGGTATTGGGAACAGTGTTGACTGCGTATTGGGAACAGTGTTGATCAGTGATTGGGGATTGGGAACTGTGTTGATCAGGGATTGGGTATTGGGAACAGTGTTGACTGGGTATTGGGAAAAGTGTTGACTGGGTATTGGGAACAGTGTTGACTGGGTATTGTGAACAGTGTTGACTGGGTATTGGTAAAAGTGTTGACTGGGTATTGGGAACACTGTTGATTGGGTGTTGGGAACAGTGTTGATCAGGGATTGGGTATTGGGAACTGTGCTGATCAGGGATTGGGTATTGGGAACAGTGTTGATCAGGGATTGGGTATTGGAAACTGTACTGATCAGGGATTGGGTATTGGGAACAGTGTTGATCAGGGATTGGGTATTGGGAACTGTCTTGATCAGGGATTGGGTATTGGGAACTGTCTTGATCAGGGATTGGGTATTGGGAACTGTATTGATCAGGGATTGGGCATTTGGGAACTGTCTTGATCAGGGATTGGGCATTGGGAACTGTCTTGATCAGGGATTGGGTATTGGGAACTGTCTTGATCAGGGATTGGGTATTGGGAACTGTATTGATCAGGGATTGGGCATTTGGGAACTGTCTTGATCAGGGATTGGGCATTTGGGAACTGTCTTGATCAGGGATTGGGTATTGGGAACTGTCTTGATCAGGGATTGGGCATTTGGGAACTGTCTTGATCAGGGATTGGGCATTGGGAACTGTCTCGATCAGGGATTGGGTATTGGGAACTGTCTCGATCAGGGATTGGGTATTGGGAACTGTCTCGATCAGGGATTGGGTATTGGGAACTGTCTCGATCAGGGATTGGGTATTGGGAACAGTGTTGACTAGGTATTGGGAACAGTGTTGACTGGGTATTGGGAACAGTGTTTACTGGGTATTGGGAACAGTGTTGATTGGGGATTGGGAACTGTGTTGACTGGGTATTGGGAACAGTGTTAATAAGGGATTGGGTATTGGGAACAGTGCTGATCAGGGATTGGGTATTGGGAACTGTGCAGATCACGGATTGGGTATTGGGAACAGTGTTGATTGGGTATTGGGAACAGTGTTGATCAGGGATTGGGTATTGGGAACAGTGTTGATCAGGGATTGGGTATTGGGAACTGTGCAGATCAGGGATTGGGTATTGGGAACTGTCTCGATCAGGGATTGGGTATTGGGAACTGTGTTGACTGGGTATTGGGAACAGTGTTGACTGGGTATTGGGAACAGTGTTGACTGGGTATTGGGAAAAGTGTTGATCAGGGATTGGGTATTGGGAACTGTGTTGATTGGGGATTGGGAACAGTGTTGATTGGGTATTGGGAACAGTGTTGATTGGGTTTTGGGAACAGTGTTGATCAGGGATTGGGTATTGGGAACTGTGCTGATCAGGGATTGGGTATTGGGAAGTGTGCTGATCAGGGATTGGGTATTGGGAACAGTGTTGATCAGGGATTTTGTATTGGAAACTGTGCTGATCAGGGATTGGGTATTGGGAACTGTCTTGATCAGGGATTGGGTATTGGGAACTGTCTTGATCAGGGATTGGGTATTGGAAACTGTCTTGATCAGGGATTGGGTATTGGGAACTGTCTTCATCAGGGATTGGGTATTGGAAACTGTGCTGATCAGGGATTGGGTATTGGGAACTGTCTTGATCAGGGATTGGGTATTGGAAACTGTCTGGATCAGGGATTGGGTATTGGGAACTGTCTTCATCAGGGATTGGGTATTGGGAACTGTCTTGATCAGGGATTGGGTATTGGGAACTGTCTTGATCAGGGATTGGGTATTGGAAACTGTGCTGATCAGGGATTGGGTATTGGGAACTGTCTCGATCAGGGATTGGGAACAGTGTTGATCGGGTATTGGGAACTGTGATTAGGGATTGGGTATTGGGAACAGTGTTGATCAGGGATTGGGGATTGGGAACTGTGTTGATTGGGTATTGGGAACAATGTTGATCAGGGATTGGGTATTGGGAACAGTGCTGATCAGGGATTGGGTATTGGGAACTGTGCTGATCAGGGATTGGGTATTGGGAACAGTGTTCATTGGGTATTGGGAACAGTGTTGATTAGGGATTGGGTATTGGGAACTGTGTTGATTGGGTATTGGGAACAGTGTTGATTGGGTATTGGGAACAGTGTTGATCAGGGATTGGGTATTGGGAACAGTGCTGATCAGGGATTGGGTATTGGGAACTGTGCTGATCAGGGATTGGGTATTGGGAACAGTGTTGACTGGGTATTGGGAAAAGTGTTGACTGGGTATTGGGAAAAGTGTTGCCTGGGTATTGGGAACAGTGTTGACTGGGTATTGGGAACAGTGTTGATCAGTGATTGGGGATTGGGAACTGTGTTGATCAGGGATTGGGTATTGGGAACAGTGTTGACTGGGTATTGGGAGCAGTGTTGACTGGGTATTGGGAACAGTGTTGACTGGGTATTGGGAACAGTGTTGACTGGGTATTGGAAGGAGTATTGACTGGGTATTGGGAACTGTGTTCACTGGGTTTTGGGAACTGTGTTCATAATGGATTGGGTATTGGGAACAGTGCTGATCAGGGATTGGGTATTGGGAACTGTGCTGATCAGGGATTGGGTATTGGGAACTCTTGTCAAGGACTGGGTATTGGGAACAGTGTTGATCAGGGATTGGGTATTGGGAACTGTGCAGATCAGGGATTGGGTATTGGGAACAGTGTTGATTGGGTATTGGGAACAGTGTTGATCAGGGATTGGGTATTGGGAACAGTGTTGATCAGGGATTGGGTATTGGGAACAGTGTTGATCAGGGATTGGGTATTGGGAACAGTGTTGATTGGGTATTGGGAACAGTGTTGACTGGGTATTGGGAACAGTGTTGACTGGGTATTGGGAAAAGTGTTGACTGGGTATTGGGAAAAGTGTTGCCTGGGTATTGGGAACAGTGTTGACTGCGTATTGGGAACAGTGGTGATTGGGGATTGGGAACTGTGTTGATCAGGGATTGGGTATTGGGAACAGTGTTGACTGGGTATTGGGAAAAGTGTTGACTGGGTATTGGGAAAAGTGTTGACTGGGTATTGGGAACAGTGTTGACTGGGTTTTGGTAAAAGTGTTGACTGGGTATTGGGAACACTGTTGATTGGGTGTTGGGAACAGTGTTGATCAGGGATTGGGTATTAGGAACAGTGCTGGTCAGGGATTGGGTATTGGGAACTGTGCTGATCAGGGATTGGGTATTGGGAACAGTGTTGATCAGGGATTGGGTATTGGAAACTGTACTGATCAGGGATTGGGTATTGGGAACAGTGTTGATCAGGGATTGGGTATTGGGAACTGTCTTGATCAGGGATTGGGTATTGGGAACTGTCTTGATCAGGGATTGGGTATTGGGAACTGTCTCGATCAGGGATTGGGTATTGGGAACTGTCTCGATCAGGGATTGGGTATTGGGAACTGTCTCGATCAGGGATTGGGTATTGGGAACTGTCTCGATTGGGTATTGGGAACTGTCTCGATCAAGGATTGGGTATTGGGAACAGTGTTGACTAGGTATTGGGAACAGTGTTGACTGGGTATTGGGAACAGTGTTGACTGGGTATTGGGAACAGTGTTGATTGGGGATTGGGAACTGTGTTGACTGGGTATTGGGAACAGTGCTGATCAGGGATTGGGTATTGGGAACTGTGCTGATCAGGGATTGGGTATTGGGAGCTGTTATCAAGGACTGGGTATTGGGAACAGTGTTGATCAGGGATTGGGTATTGGGAACTGTGCAGATCAGGGATTGGGTATTGGGAACAGTGTTGATTGGGTATTGGGAACAGTGTTGATCAGGGATTGGGTATTGGGAACTGTGCAGATCAGGGATTGGGTATTGGGAACTGTCTTGATCCGGGATTGGGTGTTGGGAACAGTGTTGATCAGGGATTGGGTATTGGGAACTGTGCAGATCAGGGATTGGGTATTGGGAACAGTGTTGATCAGGGATTGGGTATTGGGAACAGTGCTGATCAGGGATTGGGTATTGGGAACTGTGCTGATCAGGGATTGGGTATTGGGAACTGTTATCAAGGACTGGGTATTGGGAACAGTGTTGATCAGGGATTGGGTATTGGGAACTGTGCAGATCAGGGATTGGGTATTGGGAACAGTGTTGATTGGGTATTGGGAACAGTGTTGATCAGGGATTGGGTATTGGGAACAGTGTTGATCAGGGATTGGGTATTGGGAACAGTGTTGATCAGTGATTGGGTATTGGGAACTGTCTTGATCCGGGATTGGGTATTGGGAACTGTCTTGATCAGGGATTGGGCATTGGGAACTGTTTTGATCAGGGATTGGGCATTGGGAACTGTCTTGATCAGGGATTGGGCAATGTGAACTGTCTTGATCAGGGATTGGGCAATGTGAACTGTCTTGATCAGGGATTGGGCAATGTGAACTGTCTTGATCAGGGATTGGGCATTGGGAACTGTCTTGATCAGGGATTGGGCATTGGGAACTGTCTTGATCAGGGATTGGGTATTGCGAACAGTGTTGATCAGGGATTGGGTATTGGGAACAGTGTTGACTGGGTTTTGGGAACAGTGTTGACTGGGTATTGGGAACAGTGTTGACTGGGTATTGGGAACAGTGTTGACTGGGTATTGGGAACAGTGTTGACTGGGTATTGGAAAGAGTATTGACTGGGTATTGGGAACAGTGTTGATCAGTGATTGGGGATTGGGAACAGTGTTGATCATGGATTGGGTATTGGGAACTGTGCAGATCAGGGATTGGGTATTGGGAACAGTGTTGATTGGGTATTGGGAACAGTGTTGATCAGGGATTGGGTATTGGGAACAGTGTTGATCAGGGATTGGGTATTGGGAACAGTGTTGATCAGGGATTGGGTATTGGGAACAGTGTTGATTGGGTATTGGGAACAGTGTTGACTGGGTATTGGGAACAGTGTTGACTGGGTATTGGGAAAAGTGTTGACTGGGTATTGGGAAAAGTGTTGCCTGGGTATTGGGAACAGTGTTGACTGCGTATTGGGAACAGTGTTGATCAGTGATTGGGGATTGGGAACTGTGTTGATCAGGGATTGGGTATTGGGAACAGTGTTGACTGGGTATTGGGAAAAGTGTTGACTGGGTATTGGGAACAGTGTTGACTGGGTATTGGGAACAGTGTTGACTGGGTATTGGTAAAAGTGTTGACTGGGTATTGGGAACAGTGTTGATCAGGGATTGGGTATTGGGAACTGTCTCGATCAGGGATTGGGTATTGGGAACAGTGTTGATCAGGGATTGGGTATTGGAAACTGTACTGATCAGGGATTGGGTATTGGGAACAGTGTTGGTCAGGGATTGGGTATTGGGAACTGTCTCGATCAGGGATCGGGTATTGGGAACTGTCTCGATCAGGGATCGGGTATTGGGAACTGTCTCGATCAGGGATCGGGTATTGGGAACTGTCTCGATCAGGGATCGGGTATTGGGAACTGTCTCGATCAGGGATCGGGTATTGGGAACTGTCTCGATCAGGGATCGGGTATTGGGAACTGTCTCGATCAGGGATCGGGTATTGGGAACTGTCTCGATCAGGGATCGGGTATTGGGAACTGTCTCGATCAGGGATCGGGTATTGGGAACTGTCTCGATCAGGGATCGGGTATTGGGAACTGTCTCGATCAGGGATCGGGTATTGGGAACTGTCTCGATCAGGGATCGGGTATTGGGAACTGTCTCGATCAGGGATCGGGTATTGGGAACTGTCTCGATCAGGGATCGGGTATTGGGAACTGTCTCGATCAGGGATCGGGTATTGGGAACTGTCTCGATCAGGGATCGGGTATTGGGAACTGTCTCGATCAGGGATCGGGTATTGGGAACTGTCTCGATCAGGGATCGGGTATTGGGAACTGTCTCGATCAGGGATCGGGTATTGGGAACTGTCTCGATCAGGGATCGGGTATTGGGAACTGTCTCGATCAGGGATCGGGTATTGGGAACTGTCTCGATCAGGGATAGGGTATTGGGAACTGTCTCGATCAGGGATAGGGTATTGGGAACTGTCTCGATCAGGGATCGGGTATTGGGAACTGTCTCGATCAGGGATCGGGTATTGGGAACTGTCTCGATTAGGGATCGGGTATTGGGAACTGTCTCGATCAGGGATCGGGTATTGGGAACTGTCTCGATCAGGGATCGGGTATTGGGAACTGTCTCGATCAGGGATCGGGTATTGGGAACTGTCTCGATCAGGGATCGGGTATTGGGAACTGTCTCGATCAGGGATCGGGTATTTGGAACTGTCTCGATCAGGGATCGGGTATTGGGAACTGTCTCGATCAGGGATCGGGTATTGGGAACTGTCTCGATCAGGGATCGGGTATTGGGAACTGTCTCGATCAGGGATCGGGTATTGGGAACTGTCTCGATCAGGGATCGGGTATTGGGAACTGTCTCGATCAGGGATCGGGTATTGGGAACTGTCTCGATCAGGGATCGGGTATTGGGAACTGTCTCGATCAGGGATCGGGTATTGGGAACTGTCTCGATCAGGGATCGGGTATTGGGAACTGTCTCGATCAGGGATCGGGTATTGGGAACTGTCTCGATCAGGGATCGGGTATTGGGAACTGTCTCGATCAGGGATCGGGTATTGGGAACTGTCTCGATCAGGGATCGGGTATTGGGAACTGTCTCGATCAGGGATCGGGTATTGGGAACTGTCTCGATCAGGGATCGGGTATTGGGAACTGTCTCGATCAGGGATCGGGTATTGGGAACTGTCTCGACTGGGTATTGGGAACAGTGTTGACTGGGTATTGGGAACAGTGTTAATAAGGGATTGGGTATTGGGAACAGTGCTGATCAGGGATTGTGTATTGGGAACTGTGCTGATCAGGGATTGGGTATTGGGAACTGTTATCAAGGACTGAGTATTGGGAACTGTGTTGATCAGGGATTGGGTATTGGGAACTGTGTTGATCAGGGATTGGGTATTGGGAACTGTGTTGATCAGGGATTGGGTATTGGGAACAGTGTTGACTGGGTATTGGGAACAGTGTTGACTGGGTATTGGGAACAGGGTTGACTGGGTATTGGTAAAAGTGTTGACTGGGTATTGGGAACACTGTTGATTGGGTGTTGGGAACAGTGTTGATCAGGGATTGGGTATTGGGAACTGTGCTGATCAGGGATTGGGTATTGGGAACAGTGTTGATCAGGGATTGGGTATTGGAAACTGTACTGATCAGGGATTGGGTATTGGGAACAGTGTTGATCAGGGATTGGGTATTGGGAACTGTCTTGATCAGGGATTGGGTATTGGGAACTGTCTTGATCAGGGATTGGGCATTGGGAACTGTCTTCATCAGGGATTGGGTATTGGGAACAGTGTTGATCAGGGATCGGGTATTGGAAACTGTGCTGATCAGGGATCGGGTATTGGGAACTGTCTCGATCAGGGATCGGGTATTGGGAACTGTCTCGATCAGGGATCGGGTATTGGGAACTGTCTCGATCAGGGATCGGGTATTGGGAACTGTCTCGATCAGGGATCGGGTATTGGGAACTGTCTCGATCAGGGATCGGGTATTGGGAACTGTCTCGATCAGGGATCGGGTATTGGGAACTGTCTCGATCAGGGATCGGGTATTGGGAACTGTCTCGATCAGGGATCGGGTATTGGGAACTGTCTCGATCAGGGATCGGGTATTGGGAACTGTCTCGATCAGGGATCGGGTATTGGGAACTGTCTCGATCAGGGATCGGGTATTGGGAACTGTCTCGATCAGGGATCGGGTATTGGGAACTGTCTCGATCAGGGATCGGGTATTGGGAACTGTCTCGATCAGGGATCGGGTATTGGGAACTGTCTCGATCAGGGATCGGGTATTGGGAACTGTCTCGATCAGGGATCGGGTATTGGGAACTGTCTCGATCAGGGATCGGGTATTGGGAACTGTCTCGATCAGGGATCGGGTATTGGGAACTGTCTCGATCAGGGATCGGGTATTGGGAACTGTCTCGATCAGGGATCGGGTATTGGGAACTGTCTCGATCAGGGATCGGGTATTGGGAACTGTCTCGATCAGGGATCGGGTATTGGGAACTGTCTCGATCAGGGATCGGGTATTGGGAACTGTCTCGATCAGGGATCGGGTATTGGGAACTGTCTCGATCAGGGATCGGGTATTGGGAACTGTCTCGATCAGGGATCGGGTATTGGGAACTGTCTCGATCAGGGATCGGGTATTGGGAACTGTCTCGACTGGGTATTGGGAACTGTCTCGACTGGGTATTGGGAACTGTCTCGACTGGGTATTGGGAACAGTGTTAATAAGGGATTGGGTATTGGGAACAGTGCTGATCAGGGATTGTGTATTGGGAACTGTGCTGATCAGGGATTGGGTATTGGGAACTGTTATCAAGGACTGAGTATTGGGAACTGTGTTGATCAGGGATTGGGTATTGGGAACTGTGTTGATCAGGGATTGGGAACTGTGTTGATCAGGGATTGGGAACAGTGTTGACTGGGTTTTGGGAACAGTGTTGACTGGGTATTGGGAACAGTGTTGACTGGGTATTGGGAACTGTGTTCATAAGGGATTGGGTATTGGGAACACTGCTGATCAGGGATTGGGTATTGTTAACTGTGCTGATCAGGGATTGGGTATTGGGAACAGTGTTGATTGGGTATTGGGAACAGTGTTGATCAGGGATTGGGTATTGGGAACAGTGTTGATCAGGGATTGGGTATTGGGAACAGTGTTGATCAGGGATTGGGAACAGTGTTGACTGGGTATTGGGAACAGTGTTGACTGGGTATTGGGAAAAGTGTTGACTGGGTATTGGGAAAAGTGTTGACTGGGTATTGGGAACAGTGTTGACTGGGTATTGGGAACAGTGTTGATCAGGGATTGGGGATTGGGAACTGTGTTGATCAGGGACTGGGTATTGGGAACAGTGTTGACTGGGTATTGGGAACAGTGTTGACTGGGTATTGGGAACAGTGTTGACTGGGTATTGGGAACAGTGTTGACTGGGTATTGGGAACAGTGTTGACTGGGTATTGGGAACAGTGTTGATCAGGGATTGGGTATTGGGAACTGTGTTGATCAGGGATTGGGTATTGGGAACTGTGTTGATTGGGGATTGGGAACTGTGTTGATTGGGTATTGGGACCAGTGTTGACTAGGTATTGGGAACAGTGTTGATTGGGTGTTGGGAACAGTGTTGATCAGGGATTGGGTATTGGGAACTGTGTTGATTGGGGATTGGGAACTGTGTTGATTGGGTATTGGGAACAGTGTTGATTGGGTATTGGGAACAGTGTTGATCAGGGATTGGGTATTAGGAACAGTTCTGGTCAGGGATTGGGTATTGGGAACTGTGCTGATCAGGGATTGGGTATTGGGAACAGTGTTGATCAGGGATTGGGTATTGGAAACTGTACTGATTAGGGATTGGGTATTGGGAACAGTGTTGATCAGAGATTGGGTATTGGGAACTGTGCTGATCAGGGATTGGGTATTGGGAACTGTTATCAAGGACTGGGTATTGGGAACAGTGTTGATCGGGGATTGGGTATTGGGAACTGTGCAGATCAGGCATTGGGTATTGGGAACAGTGTTGATTGGGTATTGGGAACAGTGTTGATCAGGGATTGGGTATTGGGAACTGTCTTGATCAGGGATTGGGTATTGGGAACTTTTTTGATCAGGGATTGGGCATTGGGAACTGTCTTGATCAGGGATTGGGCATTGGGAACTGTCTTGATCAGGGATTGGGCATTGGGAACTGTCTTGATCAGGGATTGGGCATTGGGAACTGTCTTGATCAGGGATTGGGCATTGGGAACTGTCTTTATCAGCGATTGGGCATTGGGAACTGTCTTGATCAGGGATTGGGTATTGGGAACTGTCTTGATCAGGGATTGGGTATTGGGAACTGTCTTTGATCAGGGATTGGGTATTGGGAACTGTCTTGATCAGGGATTGGGTATTGGAAACTGTGCTGATCAGGGATTGGGTATTGGGAACTGTCTCGATCAGTGATTTGGTATTGGGAACTGTCTCGATCAGGGATTGGGTATTGGGAACTGTCTCGATCAGGGATTTGGTATTGGGAACTGTCTCGATCAGGGATTGGGTATTGGGAACTGTCTCGATCAGGGATTGGGTATTGGGAACTGTCTCGATCAGGGATTGGGTATTGGGAACTGTCTCGATCAGGGATTGGGTATTGGGAACTGTCTCGATCAGGGATTGGGTATTGGGAACTGTCTCGATCAGGGATTGGGTATTGGGAACTGTCTCGATCAGGTATTGGGTATTGGGGACTGTCTCGATCAGGGATTGGCTATTGGGAACTGTCTCGATCAGGGATTGGCTATTGGGAACTGTCTCGATCAGGGATTGGCTATTGGGAACTGTCTCGATCAGGGATTGGCTATTGGGAACTGTCTCGATCAGGGATCGGGTATTGGGAACTGTCTCGATCAGGGATCGGGTATTGGGAACTGTCTCGATCAGGGATCGGGTATTGGGAACTGTCTCGATCAGGGATCGGGTATTGGGAACTGTCTCGATCAGGGATTGGGTATTGGGAACTGTCTCGACTGGGTATTGGGAACTGTGTTGACTGGGTATTGGGAACAGTGTTAATAAGGGATTGGGTATTGGGAACAGTGCTGATCAGGGATTGTGTATTGGGAACTGTGCTGATCAGGGATTGGGTATTGGGAACTGTTATCAAGGACTGAGTATTGGGAACTGTGTTGATCAGGGATTGGGTATTGGGAACTGTGTTGATCAGGGATTGGGTATTGGGAACTGTGTTGATCAGGGATTGGGTATTGGGAACTGTGTTGATCAGGGATTGGGTATTGGGAACAGTGTTGACTGGGTATTGGGAACAGTGTTGACTGGGTATTGGGAACAGTGTTGACTGGGTATTGGTAAAAGTGTTGACTGGGTATTGGGAACACTGTTGATTGGGTGTTGGGAACAGTGTTGATCAGGGATTGGGTATTGGGAACTGTGCTGATCAGGGATTGGGTATTGGGAACAGTGTTGATCAGGGATTGGGTATTGGAAACTGTACTGATCAGGGATTGGGTATTGGGAACAGTGTTGATCAGGGATTGGGTATTGGGAACTGTCTTGATCAGGGATTGGGTATTGGGAACTGTCTTGATCAGGGATTGGGCATTGGGAACTGTCTTCATCAGGGATTGGGTATTGGGAACAGTGTTGATCAGGGATTGGGTATTGGAAACTGTGCTGATCAGGGATTGGGTATTGGGAATTGTCTCGATCAGGGATTGGGTATTGGGAACTGTCTCGATCAGGGATCGGGTATTGGGAACTGTCTCGATCAGGGATCGGGTATTGGGAACTGTCTCGATCAGGGATCGGGTATTGGGAACTGTCTCGATCAGGGATCGGGTATTGGGAACTGTCTCGATCAGGGATCGGGTATTGGGAACTGTCTCGATCAGGGATCGGGTATTGGGAACTGTCTCGATCAGGGATCGGGTATTGGGAACTGTCTCGATCAGGGATCGGGTATTGGGAACTGTCTCGATCAGGGATCGGGTATTGGGAACTGTCTCGATCAGGGATCGGGTATTGGGAACTGTCTCGATCAGGGATCGGGTATTGGGAACTGTCTCGATCAGGGATCGGGTATTGGGAACTGTCTCGATCAGGGATCGGGTATTGGGAACTGTCTCGATCAGGGATCGGGTATTGGGAACTGTCTCGATCAGGGATCGGGTATTGGGAACTGTCTCGATCAGGGATCGGGTATTGGGAACTGTCTCGATCAGGGATCGGGTATTGGGAACTGTCTCGATCAGGGATCGGGTATTGGGAACTGTCTCGATCAGGGATCGGGTATTGGGAACTGTCTCGATCAGGGATCGGGTATTGGGAACTGTCTCGATCAGGGATCGGGTATTGGGAACTGTCTCGATCAGGGATCGGGTATTGGGAACTGTCTCGATCAGGGATCGGGTATTGGGAACTGTCTCGATCAGGGATCGGGTATTGGGAACTGTCTCGATCAGGGATCGGGTATTGGGAACTGTCTCGATCAGGGATCGGGTATTGGGAACTGTCTCGATCAGGGATCGGGTATTGGGAACTGTCTCGATCAGGGATCGGGTATTGGGAACTGTGTTGACTGGGTATTGGGAACAGTGTTGACTGGGTATTGGGAACAGTGTTGACTGGGTATTGGGAACAGTGTTGATCAGGGATTGGGGATTGGGAACAGTGTTGACTGGGTATTGGGAACAGTGTTGACTGGGTATTGGGAACAGTGTTGACTGGGTATTGGGAACAGTGTTGACTGGGTATTGGGAACAGTGTTGATCAGGGATTGGGTATTGGGAACTGTGTTGATCAGGGATTGGGTATTGGGAACTGTGTTGATCAGGGATTGGGTATTGGGAACAGTGTTGACTGGGTATTGGGAACAGTGTTGACTGGGTTTTGGGAACAGTGTTGACTGGGTATTGGGAACAGTGTTGACTGGGTATTGGGAACAGTGTTGACTGGGTATTGGGAACAGTGTTGATCAGGGATTGGGTATTGGGAACTGTGCTGATCAGGGATTGGGTATTGGGAACAGTGTTGATTGGGTATTGGGAACAGTGTTGATCAGGGATTGGGTATTGGGAACAGTGTTGATCAGGGATTGGGTATTGGGAACAGTGTTGATCAGGGATTGGGAACAGTGTTGACTGGGTATTGGGAACAGTGTTGACTGGGTATTGGGAAAAGTGTTGACTGGGTATTGGGAAAAGTGTTGACTGGGTATTGGGAACAGTGTTGACTGGGTATTGGGAACAGTGTTGATCAGGGATTGGGGATTGGGAACTGTGTTGATCAGGGACTGGGTATTGGGAACAGTGTTGACTGGGTATTGGGAACAGTGTTGACTGGGTATTGGGAACAGTGTTGACTGGGTATTGGGAACAGTGTTGACTGGGTATTGGGAACAGTGTTGATCAGGGATTGGGGATTGGGAACTGTGTTGATCAGGGACTGGGTATTGGGAACAGTGTTGACTGGGTATTGGGAACAGTGTTGACTGGGTATTGGGAACAGTGTTGACTGGGTATTGGGAACAGTGTTGACTGGGTATTGGGAACAGTGTTGACTGGGTATTGGGAACAGTGTTGATCAGGGATTGGGTATTGGGAACTGTGTTGATTGGGTATTGGGAACTGTGTTGATTGGGGATTGGGAACTGTGTTGATTGGGTATTGGGACCAGTGTTGACTAGGTATTGGGAACAGTGTTGATTGGGTGTTGGGAACAGTGTTGATCAGGGATTGGGTATTGGGAACTGTGTTGATTGGGGATTGGGAACTGTGTTGATTGGGTATTGGGAACAGTGTTGATTGGGTATTGGGAACAGTGTTGATCAGGGATTGGGTATTAGGAACAGTTCTGGTCAGGGATTGGGTATTGGGAACTGTGCTGATCAGGGATTGGGTATTGGGAACAGTGTTGATCAGGGATTGGGTATTGGGAACTGTGCTGATCAGGGATTGGGTATTGGGAACTGTTATCAAGGACTGGGTATTGGGAACAGTGTTGATCGGGGATTGGGTATTGGGAACTGTGCAGATCAGGCATTGGGTATTGGGAACAGTGTTGATTGGGTATTGGGAACAGTGTTGATTGGGTATTGGGAACAGTGTTGATCAGGGATTGGGTATTGGGAACTGTCTTGATCAGGGATTGGGTATTGGGAACTTTTTTGATCAGGGATTGGGCATTGGGAACTGTCTTGATCAGGGATTGGGCATTGGGAACTGTCTTGATCAGGGATTGGGCATTGGGAACTGTCTTGATCAGGGATTGGGCATTGGGAACTGTCTTGATCAGGGATTGGGCATTGGGAACTGTCTTTATCAGCGATTGGGCATTGGGAACTGTCTTGATCAGGGATTGGGTATTGGGAACTGTCTTGATCAGGGATTGGGTATTGGGAACTGTCTTTGATCAGGGATTGGGTATTGGGAACTGTCTTGATCAGGGATTGGGTATTGGGAACTGTCTCGATCAGGGATTGGGTATTGGGAACTGTCTCGATCAGGGATTGGGTATTGGGAACTGTCTCGATCAGGGATTGGGTATTGGGAACTGTCTCGATCAGGGATTGGGTATTGGGAACTGTCTCGATCAGGGATTGGGTATTGGGAACTGTCTCGATCAGGGATTGGGTATTGGGAACTGTCTCGATCAGGTATTGGGTATTGGGGACTGTCTCGATCAGGGATTGGCTATTGGGAACTGTCTCGATCAGGGATTGGCTATTGGGAACTGTCTCGATCAGGGATTGGCTATTGGGAACTGTCTCGATCAGGGATTGGCTATTGGGAACTGTCTCGACCAGGGATTGGCTATTGGGAACTGTCTCGATCAGGGATTGGCTATTGGGAACTGTCTCGACCAGGGATTGGCTATTGGGAACTGTCTCGATCAGGGATTGGGTATTGGGAACTGTCTCGATCAGGGATTGGCTATTGGGAACTGTCTCGACCAGGGATTGGCTATTGGGAACTGTCTCGACCAGGGATTGGCTATTGGGAACTGTCTCGACCAGGGATTGGCTATTGGGAACTGTCTCGACCAGGGATTGGCTATTGGGAACTGTCTCGACCAGGGATTGGCTATTGGGAACTGTCTCGATCAGGGATTGGCTATTGGGAACTGTCTCGATCAGGGATTGGCTATTGGGAACTGTCTCGATCAGGGATTGGCTATTGGGAACTGTCTCGATCAGGGATTGGCTATTGGGAACTGTCTCGATCAGGGATTGGCTATTGGGAACTGTCTCGATCAGGGATTGGCTATTGGGAACTGTCTCGATCAGGGATTGGCTATTGGGAACTGTCTCGATCAGGGATTGGCTATTGGGAACTGTCTCGATCAGGGATTGGCTATTGGGAACTGTCTCGATCAGGGATTGGCTATTGGGAACTGTCTCGATCAGGGATTGGCTATTGGGAACTGTCTCGATCAGGGATTGGCTATTGGGAACTGTCTCGATCAGGGATTGGGTATTGGGAACTGTCTCGATCAGGGATTGGGTATTGGGATTTGTGTTGACTGGGTATTGGGAATTGGGATTTGTGTTACTAAGGGATTCTGTATTGGGAACAGTGCTGATCAGGGATTGGGTATTGGGAACTGTCTTGATCAGGGATTGGGTTTTGGGAACAGTGTTGATCAGGGATTGGGTTTTGGGAACAGTGTTGATCAGGGATTGGGTATTGAACAGTCTTGATCAGGGATTGGGTATTGGGAACTGTCTCGATCAGGGATTGGGTATTGGGATTTGTGTTGACTGGGTATTGGGAATTGGGATTTGTGTTACTAAGGGATTCTGTATTGGGAACAGTGCTGATCAGGGATTGGGTATTGGGAACTGTGTTGATCAGGGATTGGGTATTGGGAACTGTCTTGATCAGGGATTGGGTTTTGGGAACAGTGTTGATCAGGGATTGGGTTTTGGGAACAGTGTTTATCAGGGATTGGGTTTTGGGAACAGTGTTGATCAGGGATTGGGTATTGAACAGTGTTGATCAGGGATTGGGTATTGGGAACAGTGTTGATCAGGGATTGGGTATTGGGAACTGTGTTGATTGGGTATTGGGAACTGTGTTGATTGGGGATTGGGAACAGTGTTGATTGGGTATTGGGAACAGTGTTGATTGGGTATTGGGAACAGTGTTGATCAGGGATTGGGTATTGGGAACTGTCTTGATCAGGGATTGGGTATTGGGAACAGTGTTGATCAGGGATTGGGTATTGGGAACTGTGTTGATCAGTGATTGGGTATTGGGAACAGTGTTGATTGGGTATTGGGAACAGTGTTGATTGGGTATTGGGAACAGTGTTGATTGGGTATTGGGAACAGTGTTGATTGGGTATTGGGAACAGTGTTGATTGGGTATTGGGAACAGTGTTGATTGGGTATTGGGAACAGTGTTGATTGGGTATTGGGAACAGTGTTGATCGGGTATTGGGAACTGTGATTTAGGGATTGGGTATTGGGAACAGTGTTGATCGGGTATTGGGAACAGTGTTGATCGGGTATTGGGAACAGTGTTGATCAGGGATTGGGTATTGGGAACTGTCTTGATCAGGGATTGGGTATTGGGAATTGTCTTGATCAGGGATCGGGTATTGGGAACAGTGTTGATCGGGTATTGGGAACTGTGATTAGGGATTGGGTATTGGGAACAGTGTTGATCAGGGATTGGGTATTGGGAACTGTGTTTATCAGGGATTGGGTATTGGGAACAGTGTTGATCAGGGATTGGGTTTTGGGAACTGTGTTGATCAGGGATTGGGTATTGGGAACAGTGTTGATTGGGTATTGGGAACAGTTTTGACTTGGTATTGGGAACAGTGTTGACTGGGTTTTGGGAACAGTGTTGACTGGGTTTTGGGAAAAGTGTTGACTGGGTATTGGCTGTTCGGAACAGTGTTGATCAGGGATTGGGTATTGGGAACTGTGTTGATTGGGGATTGGGAACAGTGGTGATTGGGTATTGGGAACAGTGGTGATTGGGTATTAGGACCAGTGGTGACTGGGTATTGGGAACTGTTGATTGGGTATTGGGGACAGTGTTGATCAGGGATTGGGTATTGGGAACAGTGTTTATCAGGGATTGGGTTTTGGGAACAGTGTTTATCAGGGATTGGGTTTTGGGAACAGTGTTTATCAGGGATTGGGTTTTGGGAACTGTGTTGATCAGGGATTGGGTATTGGGAACTGTGTTGATCAGGGATTGGGTATTGGGTACAGTGTTGATCAGGGATTGGGTATTGGGAACAGTGTTGATTGGGTATTGGGAACAGTGTTGATCAGGGATTGGGTATTGGGAACTGTGTTGATCAGGGATTGGGTTTTGGGAACTGTGTTGATCAGGGATTGGGTATTAGGAACTGTGTTGATCAGGGATTGGGTATTGGGAACTGTGTTGATCAGGGATTGGGTATTGGGAACAGTGTTGATCAGGGATTGGGTATTGGGAACAGTGTTGATGGGGTACTGGGAACAGTGTTGATCAGGGATTGGTATTGGGAACTGTTTTGATCAGGGATTCGGTTTTGGGAACTGTGTTGATCAGGGATTGGGTATTAGGAACTGTGTTGATCAGGGATTGGGTATTGGGAACTGTGTTGATCAGGGATTGGGTATTGGGAACAGTGTTGATAAGGGATTGGGTATTGGGAACAGTGTTGATCAGGGATTGGGTATTGGGAACAGTGTTGATCAGGGATTGGGTATTGGGAACAGTGTTGATCAGGGATTGGGTATTGGGAACAGTGTGGATCAGGGATTGGGTTTTGGGAACAGTGTTGACGGGGTATTGGGAAGAGTGTTGACGGGGTATTGGGAACAGTGTTGACGGGGTATTGGGAACAGTATTGACGGGGTATTGGGAACAGTGTTGACTGGGTATTGGGAACAGTGTTGATCTGGGATTGGGTATTGGGAACAGTGTTGATCTGGGTTTGGGTACTGGGAACTGTGTTGATCAGGGATTGGGTTTTGGGAACAGTGTTTATCAGGGATTGGGTTTTGGGAACAGTGTTTATCAGGGATTGGGTTTTGGGAACAGTGTTGATCAGGGATTGGGTTTTGGGAACTGTGTTGATCAGGGATTGGGTATTGGGAACTGTGTTGATCAGGGATTGGGTATTGGGAACTGTGTTGATCAGGGATTGGGTATTGGGAACAGTGTTGATTGGGTATTGGGAACAGTGTTGATTGGGTATTGGGAACAGTGTTGATTGGGTATTGGGAACAGTGTTGATTGGGTATTGGGAACAGTGTTGATCAGGGATTGGGTATTGGGAACAGTGTTGATCAGGGATTGGGTATTGGGAATGGTGCTGATCAAGGATTGGGTATTGGGAACTGTTATCAGGGACTGGGTTTTGGGAACAGTGTTGATCAGGGATTGGGTATTGGGAACAGTGTTGATTGGGTTTTGGGAACAGTGTTGATCAGGGATTGGGTATTGGGAACTGTGCTGATCAGGGATTGGGTATTGGGAACATTGTTGATCAGGGATTGGGTATTGGGAACTGTGCTGATCAAGGATTGGGTATTGGGAACATTGTTGGTCAGGGATTGGGTATTGGGAACTGTGCTGATCAAGGATTGGGTATTGGAAACAGTGTTGATTGGGTATTGGGAACAGTGTTGATTGGGTATTGGGAACAGTGTTGATTGGGCATTGGGAACTGTGTTGATTGGGCATTGGGAACTGTGTTGATCAGGGATTGGGTATTGGGAACTGTGTTGATCAGGGATTGGGAACAGTGTTTATTGGGTATTGGGAACTGTGTTGATCGGGTATTGGGAACAGTGTTGATCAGGGATTGGGTATTGGGAACTGTCTTGATCAGGGATTGGGTATTGGGAATTGTCTTGATCAGGGATCGGGTATTGGGAACAGTGTTGATCGGGTATTGGGAACTGTGATTAGGGATTGGGTATTGGGAACAGTGTTGATCAGGGATTGGGTATTGGGAACTGTGTTTATCAGGGATTGGGTATTGGGAACAGTGTTGATCAGGGATTGGGTTTTGGGAACTGTGTTGATCAGGGATTGGGTATTGGGAACAGTGTTGATTGGGTATTGGGAACAGTTTTGACTTGGTATTGGGAACAGTGTTGACTGGGTTTTGGGAACAGTGTTGACTGGGTTTTGGGAAAAGTGTTGACTGGGTATTGGCTGTTGGGAACAGTGTTGATCAGGGATTGGGTATTGGGAACTGTGTTGATTGGGGATTGGGAACAGTGGTGATTGGGTATTGGGAACAGTGGTGATTGGGTATTAGGACCAGTGGTGACTGGGTATTGGGAACTGTTGATTGGGTATTGGGGACAGTGTTGATCAGGGATTGGGTATTGGGAACAGTGTTTATCAGGGATTGGGTTTTGGGAACAGTGTTTATCAGGGATTGGGTTTTGGGAACAGTGTTTATCAGGGATTGGGTTTTGGGAACTGTGTTGATCAGGGATTGGGTATTGGGAACTGTGTTGATCAGGGATTGGGTATTGGGTACAGTGTTGATCAGGGATTGGGTATTGGGAACAGTGTTGATTGGGTATTGGGAACAGTGTTGATCAGGGATTGGGTATTGGGAACTGTGTTGATCAGGGATTGGGTTTTGGGAACTGTGTTGATCAGGGATTGGGTATTAGGAACTGTGTTGATCAGGGATTGGGTATTGGGAACTGTGTTGATCAGGGATTGGGTATTGGGAACAGTGTTGATCAGGGATTGGGTATTGGGAACAGTGTTGATGGGGTACTGGGAACAGTGTTGATCAGGGATTGGTATTGGGAACTGTTTTGATCAGGGATTCGGTTTTGGGAACTGTGTTGATCAGGGATTGGGTATTAGGAACTGTGTTGATCAGGGATTGGGTATTGGGAACTGTGTTGATCAGGGATTGGGTATTGGGAACAGTGTTGATAAGGGATTGGGTATTGGGAACAGTGTTGATCAGGGATTGGGTATTGGGAACAGTGTTGATCAGGGATTGGGTATTGGGAACAGTGTTGATCAGGGATTGGGTATTGGGAACAGTGTGGATCAGGGATTGGGTTTTGGGAACAGTGTTGACGGGGTATTGGGAAGAGTGTTGACGGGGTATTGGGAACAGTGTTGACGGGGTATTGGGAACAGTATTGACGGGGTATTGGGAACAGTGTTGACTGGGTATTGGGAACAGTGTTGATCTGGGATTGGGTATTGGGAACAGTGTTGATCTGGGTTTGGGTACTGGGAACTGTGTTGATCAGGGATTGGGTTTTGGGAACAGTGTTTATCAGGGATTGGGTTTTGGGAACAGTGTTTATCAGGGATTGGGTTTTGGGAACAGTGTTGATCAGGGATTGGGTTTTGGGAACTGTGTTGATCAGGGATTGGGTATTGGGAACTGTGTTGATCAGGGATTGGGTATTGGGAACTGTGTTGATCAGGGATTGGGTATTGGGAACAGTGTTGATTGGGTATTGGGAACAGTGTTGATTGGGTATTGGGAACAGTGTTGATTGGGTATTGGGAACAGTGTTGATCAGGGATTGGGTATTGGGAACTGTGCTGATCAAGGATTGGGTATTGGGAACAGTGTTGATCAGGGATTGGGTATTGGGAATGGTGCTGATCAAGGATTGGGTATTGGGAACTGTTATCAGGGACTGGGTTTTGGGAACAGTGTTGATCAGGGATTGGGTATTGGGAACAGTGTTGATTGGGTTTTGGGAACAGTGTTGATCAGGGATTGGGTATTGGGAACTGTGCTGATCAGGGATTGGGTATTGGGAACATTGTTGATCAGGGATTGGGTATTGGGAACTGTGCTGATCAAGGATTGGGTATTGGGAACATTGTTGGTCAGGGATTGGGTATTGGGAACTGTGCTGATCAAGGATTGGGTATTGGAAACAGTGTTGATTGGGTATTGGGAACAGTGTTGATTGGGTATTGGGAACAGTGTTGATTGGGCATTGGGAACTGTGTTGATTGGGCATTGGGAACTGTGTTGATCAGGGATTGGGTATTGGGAACTGTGTTGATCAGGGATTGGGAACAGTGTTTATTGGGTTTTGGGAACTGTGTTGGTCAGGGATTGGGTATTGGGAACAGTGTCGACTGGGTGTTGGGAACAGTGTTGACTGGGTGTTGGGAACAGTGTTGATTGGGTGTTGGGAACAGTGTTGATCCAGGATTGGGTGTTGGGGAACATTGTTGATTGGGTATTGGGAACAGTCTTGATCAGGGATTGGGTATTGGGAACTGTGTTTACCAGGGATTGGGTATTGGGAACTGTGTTTATCAGGGATTGGGTATTGGGAAGTTTGTTTATCAGGGATTCAGTATTGGGAACTGTGTTGATCAGGGATTGGTAACAGTGTTGATTGGGCATTGGGAACTGTGTTGTTCAAGGATTGGGTATTGGGAACTCTGTTGTTCAAGGATTGGGTATTGGGAACAGTGTTGACGGGGTATTGGGAACAGTGTTGACGGGGAATTGGGAACAGTGTTGACGGGGTATTGGGAACAGTGTTGACGGGGTATTGGGAACAGTGTTGACTGGGTATTGGGAACAGTGTTGATCTGGGATTGGGTATTGGGAACAGTGTTGATCTGGGTTTGGGTACTGGGAACTGTGTTGATCAGGGATTGGGTTTTGGGAACAGTGTTGATCAGGGATTGGGTTTTGGGAACAGTGTTTATCAGGGATTGGGTTTTGGGAACAGTGTTGATCAGGGATTGGGTTTTGGGAACTGTGTTGATCAGGGATTGGGTATTGGGAACTGTGTTGATCAGGGATTGGGTATTGGGAACTGTGTTGATCAGGGATTGGGTATTGGGAACAGTGTTGATTGGGTATTGGGAACAGTGTTGATTGGGTATTGGGAACAGTGTTGATTGGGTATTGGGAACAGTGTTGATTGGGTATTGGGAACAGTGTTGATCAGGGATTGGGTATTGGGAACTGTGCTGATCAAGGATTGGGTATTGGGAACAGTGTTGATCAGGGATTGGGTATTGGGAACTGTTATCAGGGACTGGGTTTTGGGAACAGTGTTGATCAGGGATTGGGTATTGGGAACAGTGTTGATTGGGTTTTGGGAACAGTGTTGATCAGGGATTGGGTATTGGGAACTGTGCTGATCAGGGATTGGGTATTGGGAACATTGTTGATCAGGGATTGGGTATTGGGAACTGTGCTGATCAAGGATTGGGTATTGGGAACTGTTATCAGGGACTGGGTTTTGGGAACAGTGTTGATCAGGGATTGGGTATTGGGAACAGTGTTGATTGGGTTTTGGGAACAGTGTTGATCAGGGATTGGGTATTGGGAACTGTGCTGATCAGGGATTGGGTATTGGGAACATTGTTGATCAGGGATTGGGTATTGGGAACTGTGCTGATCAAGGATTGGGTATTGGGAACATTGTTGGTCAGGGATTGGGTATTGGGAACTGTGCTGATCAAGGATTGGGTATTGGAAACAGTGTTGATTGGGTATTGGGAACAGTGTTGATTGGGTATTGGGAACAGTGTTGATTGGGCATTGGGAACTGTGTTGATTGGGCATTGGGAACTGTGTTGATCAGGGATTGGGTATTGGGAACTGTTATCAGGGACTGGGTTTTGGGAACAGTGTTGATCAGGGATTGGGTATTGGGAACAGTGTTGATTGGGTTTTGGGAACAGTGTTGATCAGGGATTGGGTATTGGGAACTGTGCTGATCAGGGATTGGGTATTGGGAACATTGTTGATCAGGGATTGGGTATTGGGAACTGTGCTGATCAGGGATTGGGTATTGGGAACATTGTTGATCAGGGATTGGGTATTGGGAATGGTGCTGATCAAGGATTGGGTATTGGGAACTGTTATCAGGGACTGGGTTTTGGGAACAGTGTTGATCAGGGATTGGGTATTGGGAACAGTGTTGATTGGGTTTTGGGAACAGTGTTGATCAGGGATTGGGTATTGGGAACTGTGCTGATCAGGGATTGGGTATTGGGAACATTGTTGATCAGGGATTGGGTATTGGGAACTGTGCTGATCAAGGATTGGGTATTGGGAACATTGTTGGTCAGGGATTGGGTATTGGGAACTGTGCTGATCAAGGATTGGGTATTGGAAACAGTGTTGATTGGGTATTGGGAACAGTGTTGATTGGGTATTGGGAACAGTGTTGATTGGGCATTGGGAACTGTGTTGATTGGGCATTGGGAACTGTGTTGATCAGGGATTGGGTATTGGGAACTGTGTTGATCAGGGATTGGGAACAGTGTTTATTGGGTTTTGGGAACTGTGTTGGTCAGGGATTGGGTATTGGGAACAGTGTCGACTGGGTGTTGGGAACAGTGTTGACTGGGTGTTGGGAACAGTGTTGATTGGGTGTTGGAAACAGTGTTGATCCAGGATTGGGTGTTGGGGAACATTGTTGATTGGGTATTGGGAACAGTCTTGATCAGGGATTGGGTATTGGGAACTGTGTTTACCAGGGATTGGGTATTGGGAACTGTGTTTATCAGGGATTGGGTATTGGGAAGTTTGTTTATCAGGGATTCAGTATTGGGAACTGTGTTGATCAGGGATTGGTAACAGTGTTGATTGGGCATTGGGAACTGTGTTGTTCAAGGATTGGGTATTGGGAACTCTGTTGTTCAAGGATTGGGTATTGGGAACTGTGTTGATCAGGGATTGTGTATTGGGAACTGCGTTGATCAGGGATTGGGAACAGTGTTGATTGGGTATTTGGAACTGTCTTTATCAGGGATTGGGTATTGGGAACAGTGTTGATCAGGGATTGGGTATGGGAACTGTGTTGATCAGGGATTGGTAACAGTGTTGATTGGGTTTTGGGGACAGTCTTGATCAGGGATTGGTTATTGGTAATTGTGTTGATCAGGGATTGGGTATTGGGAACTGTGTTGATCAGGGATTGGGTATTGGGAACGGTGTTGATTGGGTATTGGGAACTGTGTTGGTCAGGGATTGGGTATTGGGAAAGGTGCTGATTGGGTATTGGGAACAGTGTTGATTGGGTATTGGGAACAGCGTTGATTGGCTGTTGGGAACAGTGTTGATTGGGTGTTGGGAACAGTGTTGTTTGGGTTTTGGGAACAGTGTTGATCGGGTATTGGGAACAGTGTTGGTCAGGGATTGGGTGTTGGGGAACATTGTTGATTGGGTATTTGGAACAGTCTTGATCAGGGATTGGGTATTGGGAACTGTGTTGATCAGGGCTTGGGAACAGTGTTTAATGGGTATTGGGAACAGTCTTTATCAGGGATTGGGTATTGGGAACTGTGTTTACCAGGGATTGGGTATTGGGAACTGTGTTTATCAGGGATTGGGTATTGGGAAGTTTGTTTATCAGAGATTCAGTATTGGGAACTGTGTTGATCAGGGATTGGTAACAGTGTTGATTGGGTATTGGGAACTGTGTTGTTCAAGGATTCGGTATTGGGAACTGTGTTTATCAGGGATTGGGTATTGGGAACTGCGTTGATCAGGGATTGGGACCAGTGTTGACTGGGTATTGGGAACAGTGTTGATCAGGGATTGGGTATTGGGAACAGTGTTGATCAGGGATTGGGTATTGGGAACTGTGTTGATCGGGGATTGGGAACTGTGTTGATTGGGGATTGGGAACTGTGTTGATTGGGTATTGGGAACAGTGTTGATCAGGGATTGGGTATTGGGAACAGTGTTGATCAGGGATTGGGTATTGGGAACAGTGTTGATCAGGGATTGGGTATTGGGAACAGTGTTGATCAGGGATTGGGTATTGGGAACTGTGTTGATCAGTGATTGGGTATTGGGAACAGTGTTGATTGGGTATTGGGAACAGTGTTGATTGGGTATTGGGAACAGTGTTGATTGGGTATTGGGAACAGTGTTGATTGGGTATTGGGAACAGTGTTGATTGGGTATTGGGAACAGTGTTGATTGGGTATTAGGAACAGTGTTGATCAGGGATTGGGTATTGGGAACAGTGTTGATCAGGGATTGGGTATTGGGAACAGTGTTGATCGGGTATTGGGAACAGTGTTGATCGGGTATTGGGAACAGTGTTGATCAGGGATTGGGTATTGGGAACTGTCTTGATCAGGGATTGGGTATTGGGAATTGTCTTGATCAGGGATCGGGTATTGGGAACAGTGTTGATCGGGTATTGAGAACAGTGTTGATCGGGTAATGGGAACTGTGATTAGGGATTGGGTATTGGGAACAGTGTTGATCAGGGATTGGGTATTGGGAACTGTGTTTATCAGGGATTGGGTATTGGGAACAGTGTTGATCAGGGATTGGGTATTGGGAACAGTGTTGATTGGGTATTGGGAACAGTTTTGACTTGGTATTGGGAACAGTGTTGACTGGGTTTTGGGAACAGTGTTGATTGGGTATTGGGAACAGTTTTGACTTGGTATTGGGAACAGTGTTGACTGGGTTTTGGGAACAGTGTTGACTGGGTTTTGGGAAAAGTGTTGACTGGGTATTGGCTGTTGGGAACAGTGTTGATCAGGGATTGGGTATTGGGAACTGTGTTGATTGGGGATTGGGAACAGTGGTGATTGGGTATTGGGAACAGTGGTGATTGGGTATTAGGACCAGTGGTGACTGGGTATTGGGAACTGTTGATTGGGTATTGGGGACAGTGTTGATCAGGGATTGGGTATTGGGAACAGTGTTGATCAGGGATTGGGTATTGGGAACAGTGTTGATCAGGGATTGGGTATTGGGAACAGTGTTTATCAGGGATTGGGTTTTGGGAACAGTGTTTATCAGGGATTGGGTTTTGGGAACTGTGTTGATCAGGGATTGGGTATTGGGAACTGTGTTGATCAGGGATTGGGTATTGGGTACAGTGTTGATCAGGGATTGGGTATTGGGAACAGTGTTGATTGGGTATTGGGAACAGTGTTGATCAGGGATTGGGTATTGGGAACTGTGTTGATCAGGGATTGGGTTTTGGGAACTGTGTTGATCAGGGATTGGGTATTGGGAACTGTGTTGATCAGGGATTGGGTTTTGGGAACTGTGTTGATCAGGGATTGGGTATTAGGAACAGTGTTGATCAGGGATTGGGTATTGGGAACTGTGTTGATCAGGGATTGGGTATTGGGAACAGTGTTGATCAGGGATTGGGTTTTGGGAACTGTGTTGATCTGGGATTGGGTATTGGGAACAGTGTTGATCTGCGATTGGGTACTGGGAACTGTGTTGATCAGGGATTGGGTATTGGGAACTGTGTTGATCAGGGATTGGGTTTTGGGAACAGTGTTGATCAGGGATTGGGTTTTGGGAACAGTGTTGATCAGGGATTGGGTTTTGGGAACAGTGTTGATCAGGGATTGGGTTTTGGGAACAGTGTTGATCAGGGATTGGGTATTGGGAACAGTGTTGATCAGGGATTGGGTATTGGGAACTGTGTTGACTGGGTATTGGGAACAGTGTTGATCTGGGATTGGGTACTGGGAACTGTGTTGATCAGGGATTGGGTATTGGGAACAGTGTTGATAAGGGATTGGGTATTGGGAACAGTGTTGATCAGGGATTGGGTATTGGGAACAGTGTGGATCAGGGATTGGGTATTGGCAACAGTGTTGATTGGGTATTGGGAACAGTGTTGACGGGGTATTGGGAACAGTGTTGACTGGGTATTGGGAACAGTGTTTACTGGGTATTGGGAACAGTGTTGATCAGGGATTGGGTATTGGGAACAGTGTTGATCAGGGATTGGGTATTGGGAACAGTGTTGATCAGGGATTGGGTATTGGGAACAGTGTGGATCAGGGATTGGGTATTGGGAACAGTGTGGATCAGGGATTGGGTATTGGGAACAGTGTTGACTGGGTATTGGGAACAGTGTTGACTGGGTATTGGGAACAGTGTTGACTGGGTATTGGGAACAGTGTTGACTGGGTATTGGGAACAGTGTTGACTGGGTATTGGGAACAGTGTTGACTGGGTATTGGGAACAGTGTTGATCTGGGATTGGGTACTGCGAACTGTGTTGATCAGGGATTGGGTATTGGGAACTGTGTTGATCAGGGATTGGGTTTTGGGAACAGTGTTTATCAGGGATTGGGTTTTGGGAACAGTGTTTCTCAGGGATTGGGTTTTGGGAACAGTGTTTATCAGGGATTGGGTTTTGGTAACAGTGTTGATCAGGGATTGGGTTTTGGGAACTGTGTTGATCAGGGATTGGGGATTGGGAACTGTGTTGACTGGGTATTGGGAACAGTGTTGATCTGGGATTGGGTATTGGGAACAGTGTTGATCAGGGATTGGGTATTGGGAACTGTGTTTATCAGGGATTGGGTATTGGGAACAGTGTTGATCAGGGATTGGGTTTTGGGAACTGTGTTGATCTGGGATTGGGTATTGGGAACAGTGTTGATCTGCGATTGGGTACTGGGAACTGTGTTGATCAGGGATTGGGTATTGGGAACTGTGTTGATCAGGGATTGGGTTTTGGGAACAGTGTTGATCAGGGATTGGGTTTTGGGAACAGTGTTGATCAGGGATTGGGTTTTGGGAACAGTGTTGATCAGGGATTGGGTTTTGGGAACAGTGTTGATCAGGGATTGGGTATTGGGAACAGTGTTGATCAGGGATTGGGTATTGGGAACAGTGTTGACTGGGTATTGGGAACAGTGTTGATCTGGGATTGGGTACTGGGAACTGTGTTGATCAGGGATTGGGTATTGGGAACAGTGTTGATCTGGGATTGGGTACTGGGAACTGTGTTGATCAGGGATTGGGTATTGGGAACTGTGTTGATCAGGGATTGGGTTTTGGGAACAGTGTTGATCTGGGATTGGGTTTTGGGAACAGTGTTGATCAGGGATTGGGTTTTGGGAACAGTGTTTATCAGGGATTGGGTTTTGGGAACAGTGTTGATCAGGGATTGGGTATTGGGAACTGTGTTGATCAGGGATTGGGTATTGGGAACTGTGTTGATCAGGGATTGGGTATTGGGAACAGTGTGGATCAGGGATTGGGTATTGGGAACAGTGTGGATCAGGGATTGGGTATTGGGAACAGTGTTGACTGGGTATTGGGAACAGTGTTGACTGGGTATTGGGAACAGTGTTGACTGGGTATTGGGAACAGTGTTGATCTGGGATTGGGTCCTGGGAACTGTGTTGATCAGGGATTGGGTTTTGGGAACAGTGTTGACCAGGGATTGGGTTTTGGGAACAGTGTTTATCAGGGATTGGGTTTTGGGAACAGTGTTGATCAGGGATTGGGTATTGGGAACAGTGTTGATCAGGGATTGGGTATTGGGAACAGTGTGGATCAGGGATTGGGTATTGGGAACAGTGTGGATCAGGGATTGGGTATTGGGACCAGTGTTGACTGGGTATTGGGAACAGTGTTGACTGGGTATTGGGAACAGTGTTGACTGGGTATTGGGAACAGTGTTGATCTGGGATTGGGTATTGGGAACAGTGTTGATCTGGGATTGGGTACTGGGAACTGTGTTGATCAGGGATTGGGTATTGGGAACTGTGTTGATCAGGGATTGGGTATTGGGAACTGTGTTGATCAGGGATTGGGTATTGGGAACAGTGTTGATTGGGTATTGGGAACAGTGTTGACTGGGTATTGGGAACAGTGTTGACTGGGTATTGGGAACAGTGTTGATTGGGTTTTGGGAACAGTGTTGATCAGGGATTGGGTTTTGGGAACTGTGTTGATCAGGTATTGGGGACTGTGTTGATCAGGGATTGGGTATTGGGAACAGTGTTGATTGGGTATTGGGAACAGTGTTGATTGGGTATTGGGAACAGTGTTGATTGGGTATTGGGAACAGTGTTGATTGGGTATTGGGAACAGTGTTGATCAGGTATTGGGTATTGGGAACTGTGCTGATCAAGGATTGGGTTTTGGGAACAGTGTTGATCAGGGATTGGGTATTGGGAATGGTGCTGATCAAGGATTGGGTATTGGGAACTGTTATCAGGGACTGTGTTTTGGGAACAGTGTTGATCAGGGATTGGGTATTGGGAACAGTGTTGATTGGGTTTTGGGAACAGTGTTGATCAGGGATTGGGTATTGGGAACTGTGCTGATCAGGGATTGGGTATTGGGAACATTGTTGATCAGGGATTGGGTATTGGGAACTGTGCTGATCAAGGATTGGGTATTGGGAACATTGTTGGTCAGGGATTGGGTATTGGGAACTGTGCTGATCAAGGATTGGGTATTGGGCACAGTGTTGATTGGGTATTGGGAACAGTGTTGATTGGGTATTGGGAACAGTGTTGATTGGGTATTGGGAACTGTGTTGATCAAGGATTGGGTATTGGGAACTGTGTTGATCAGGGATTGGGAACAGTGTTTATTGGGTTTTGGGAACTGTGTTGGTCAGGGATTGGGTTTTGGGAACAGTGTCGACTGGGTGTTGGGAACAGTGTTGACTGGGTGTTGGGAACAGTGTTGATTGGGTGTTGGGAACAGTGTTGATCCAGGATTGGGTGTTGGGGAACATTGTTGATTGGGTATTGGGAACAGTCTTGATCAGGGATTGGGTATTGGGAACTGTGTTTACCAGGGATTGGGTATTGGGAACTGTGTTTATCAGGGATTGGGTATTGGGAAGTTTGTTTATCAGGGATTCAGTATTGGGAACTGTGTTGATCAGGGATTGGTAACAGTGTTGATTGGGCATTGGGAACTGTGTTGTTCAAGGATTGGGTATTGGGAACTCTGTTGTTCAAGGATTGGGTATTGGGAACTGTGTTGATCAGGGATTGTGTATTGGGAACTGCGTTGATCAGGGATTGGGAACAGTGTTGATTGGGTATTTGGAACTGTCTTTATCAGGGATTGGGTATTGGGAACAGTGTTGATCAGGGATTGGGTATGGGAACTGTGTTGATCAGGGATTGGTAACAGTGTTGATTGGGTTTTGGGGACAGTCTTGATCAGGGATTGGTTATTGGTAATTGTGTTGATCAGGGATTGGGTATTGGGAACTGTGTTGATCAGGGATTGGGTATTGGGAACGGTGTTGATTGGGTATTGGGAACTGTGTTGGTCAGGGATTGGGTATTGGGAAAAGTGCTGATTGGGTATTGGGAACAGTGTTGATTGGGTATTGGGAACAGCGTTGATTGGCTGTTGGGAACAGTGTTGATTGGGTGTTGGGAACAGTGTTGTTTGGGTTTTGGGAACAGTGTTGATCGGTTGTTGGGAACAGTGTTGATTGGGTATTGGGAACAGTGTTGGTCAGGGATTGGGTGTTGGGGAACATTGTTGATTGGGTATTTGGAACAGTCTTGATCAGGGATTGGGTATTGGGAACTGTGTTGATCAGGGCTTGGGAACAGTGTTTAATGGGTATTGGGAACAGTCTTTATCAGGGATTGGGTATTGGGAACTGTGTTTACCAGGGATTGGGTATTGGGAACTGTGTTTATCAGGGATTGGGTATTGGGAAGTTTGTTTATCAGGGATTCAATATTGGGAACTGTGTTGATCAGGGATTGGTAACAGTGTTGATTGGGTATTGGGAACTGTGTTGTTCAAGGATTCGGTATTGGGAACTGTGTTTATCAGGGATTGGGTATTGGGAACTGCGTTGATCAGGGATTGGGAACAGTGTTGATTGGGGATTGGGAACAGTGTTGATTTTGTATTGGGAACTGTGTTTATCAGGGATTGGGTATTGGGAACAGTGTTTTTCAGGGATTGGGTATTGGGAACAGTGTTTTTCAGGGATTGGGTATTAGGAACAGTGTTTATCAGGGATTTGGTTTTGGGAACAGTGTTGATCAGGGATTGGGTATTGGGAACTGTGTTGATCAGGGATTGGTAACAGTGTTGATTGGGTATTGGGAACAGTCTTGATCAGGGTTTGGGAATTGGGAACTGTGTTGATCAGGGATTGGGTATTGGGAACTGTGTTGATCAGGGATTGGGTATTGGGAACTGTGTTGATCAGGGATTGGGTATTGGGAACTGTGTTGATCAGGGATTGGGTATTGGGAACTGTGTTGATCAGGGATTGGGTATTGGGAACGGTGTTGATCAGGGATTGGGAACAGTGTCAATTGGGGATTGGGAACAGTGTTGATCAGGGATTGTGGATTGGGAACAGTTTTGATTTGGGATTGAGTACAGTGTTGATCAGGGATTGGGTATTGGGAACTGTCTTGATCAGGGATTGGGTATTGGGAACAGTGTTGATCAGGGATTGGGTATTGGGAACTGTGTTGATCAGTGATTGGGTATTGGGAACAGTGTTGATTGGGTATTGGGAACAGTGTTGATTGGGTATTGGGAACAGTGTTGATTGGGTATTGGGAACAGTGTTGATTGGGTATTGGGAACAGTGTTGATTGGGTATTGGGAACAGTGTTGATTGGGTATTGGGAACAGTGTTGATTGGGTATTGGGAACAGTGTTGATCGGGTATTGGGAACTGTGATTTAGGGATTGGGTATTGGGAACAGTGTTGATCGGGTATTGGGAACAGTGTTGATCGGGTATTGGGAACAGTGTTGATCAGGGATTGGGTATTGGGAACTGTCTTGATCAGGGATTGGGTATTGGGAATTGTCTTGATCAGGGATCGGGTATTGGGAACAGTGTTGATCGGGTATTGGGAACTGTGATTAGGGATTGGGTATTGGGAACAGTGTTGATCAGGGATTGGGTATTGGGAACTGTGTTTATCAGGGATTGGGTATTGGGAACAGTGTTGATCAGGGATTGGGTTTTGGGAACTGTGTTGATCAGGGATTGGGTATTGGGAACAGTGTTGATTGGGTATTGGGAACAGTTTTGACTTGGTATTGGGAACAGTGTTGACTGGGTTTTGGGAACAGTGTTGACTGGGTTTTGGGAAAAGTGTTGACTGGGTATTGGCTGTTCGGAACAGTGTTGATCAGGGATTGGGTATTGGGAACTGTGTTGATTGGGGATTGGGAACAGTGGTGATTGGGTATTGGGAACAGTGGTGATTGGGTATTAGGACCAGTGGTGACTGGGTATTGGGAACTGTTGATTGGGTATTGGGGACAGTGTTGATCAGGGATTGGGTATTGGGAACAGTGTTTATCAGGGATTGGGTTTTGGGAACAGTGTTTATCAGGGATTGGGTTTTGGGAACAGTGTTTATCAGGGATTGGGTTTTGGGAACTGTGTTGATCAGGGATTGGGTATTGGGAACTGTGTTGATCAGGGATTGGGTATTGGGTACAGTGTTGATCAGGGATTGGGTATTGGGAACAGTGTTGATTGGGTATTGGGAACAGTGTTGATCAGGGATTGGGTATTGGGAACTGTGTTGATCAGGGATTGGGTTTTGGGAACTGTGTTGATCAGGGATTGGGTATTAGGAACTGTGTTGATCAGGGATTGGGTATTGGGAACTGTGTTGATCAGGGATTGGGTATTGGGAACAGTGTTGATCAGGGATTGGGTATTGGGAACAGTGTTGATGGGGTACTGGGAACAGTGTTGATCAGGGATTGGTATTGGGAACTGTTTTGATCAGGGATTCGGTTTTGGGAACTGTGTTGATCAGGGATTGGGTATTAGGAACTGTGTTGATCAGGGATTGGGTATTGGGAACTGTGTTGATCAGGGATTGGGTATTGGGAACAGTGTTGATAAGGGATTGGGTATTGGGAACAGTGTTGATCAGGGATTGGGTATTGGGAACAGTGTTGATCAGGGATTGGGTATTGGGAACAGTGTTGATCAGGGATTGGGTATTGGGAACAGTGTGGATCAGGGATTGGGTTTTGGGAACAGTGTTGACGGGGTATTGGGAAGAGTGTTGACGGGGTATTGGGAACAGTGTTGACGGGGTATTGGGAACAGTATTGACGGGGTATTGGGAACAGTGTTGACTGGGTATTGGGAACAGTGTTGATCTGGGATTGGGTATTGGGAACAGTGTTGATCTGGGTTTGGGTACTGGGAACTGTGTTGATCAGGGATTGGGTTTTGGGAACAGTGTTTATCAGGGATTGGGTTTTGGGAACAGTGTTTATCAGGGATTGGGTTTTGGGAACAGTGTTGATCAGGGATTGGGTTTTGGGAACTGTGTTGATCAGGGATTGGGTATTGGGAACTGTGTTGATCAGGGATTGGGTATTGGGAACTGTGTTGATCAGGGATTGGGTATTGGGAACAGTGTTGATTGGGTATTGGGAACAGTGTTGATTGGGTATTGGGAACAGTGTTGATTGGGTATTGGGAACAGTGTTGATTGGGTATTGGGAACAGTGTTGATCAGGGATTGGGTATTGGGAACAGTGTTGATCAGGGATTGGGTATTGGGAATGGTGCTGATCAAGGATTGGGTATTGGGAACTGTTATCAGGGACTGGGTTTTGGGAACAGTGTTGATCAGGGATTGGGTATTGGGAACAGTGTTGATTGGGTTTTGGGAACAGTGTTGATCAGGGATTGGGTATTGGGAACTGTGCTGATCAGGGATTGGGTATTGGGAACATTGTTGATCAGGGATTGGGTATTGGGAACTGTGCTGATCAAGGATTGGGTATTGGGAACATTGTTGGTCAGGGATTGGGTATTGGGAACTGTGCTGATCAAGGATTGGGTATTGGAAACAGTGTTGATTGGGTATTGGGAACAGTGTTGATTGGGTATTGGGAACAGTGTTGATTGGGCATTGGGAACTGTGTTGATTGGGCATTGGGAACTGTGTTGATCAGGGATTGGGTATTGGGAACTGTGTTGATCAGGGATTGGGAACAGTGTTTATTGGGTATTGGGAACTGTGTTGATCGGGTATTGGGAACAGTGTTGATCAGGGATTGGGTATTGGGAACTGTCTTGATCAGGGATTGGGTATTGGGAATTGTCTTGATCAGGGATCGGGTATTGGGAACAGTGTTGATCGGGTATTGGGAACTGTGATTAGGGATTGGGTATTGGGAACAGTGTTGATCAGGGATTGGGTATTGGGAACTGTGTTTATCAGGGATTGGGTATTGGGAACAGTGTTGATCAGGGATTGGGTTTTGGGAACTGTGTTGATCAGGGATTGGGTATTGGGAACAGTGTTGATTGGGTATTGGGAACAGTTTTGACTTGGTATTGGGAACAGTGTTGACTGGGTTTTGGGAACAGTGTTGACTGGGTTTTGGGAAAAGTGTTGACTGGGTATTGGCTGTTGGGAACAGTGTTGATCAGGGATTGGGTATTGGGAACTGTGTTGATTGGGGATTGGGAACAGTGGTGATTGGGTATTGGGAACAGTGGTGATTGGGTATTAGGACCAGTGGTGACTGGGTATTGGGAACTGTTGATTGGGTATTGGGGACAGTGTTGATCAGGGATTGGGTATTGGGAACAGTGTTTATCAGGGATTGGGTTTTGGGAACAGTGTTTATCAGGGATTGGGTTTTGGGAACAGTGTTTATCAGGGATTGGGTTTTGGGAACTGTGTTGATCAGGGATTGGGTATTGGGAACTGTGTTGATCAGGGATTGGGTATTGGGTACAGTGTTGATCAGGGATTGGGTATTGGGAACAGTGTTGATTGGGTATTGGGAACAGTGTTGATCAGGGATTGGGTATTGGGAACTGTGTTGATCAGGGATTGGGTTTTGGGAACTGTGTTGATCAGGGATTGGGTATTAGGAACTGTGTTGATCAGGGATTGGGTATTGGGAACTGTGTTGATCAGGGATTGGGTATTGGGAACAGTGTTGATCAGGGATTGGGTATTGGGAACAGTGTTGATGGGGTACTGGGAACAGTGTTGATCAGGGATTGGTATTGGGAACTGTTTTGATCAGGGATTCGGTTTTGGGAACTGTGTTGATCAGGGATTGGGTATTAGGAACTGTGTTGATCAGGGATTGGGTATTGGGAACTGTGTTGATCAGGGATTGGGTATTGGGAACAGTGTTGATAAGGGATTGGGTATTGGGAACAGTGTTGATCAGGGATTGGGTATTGGGAACAGTGTTGATCAGGGATTGGGTATTGGGAACAGTGTTGATCAGGGATTGGGTATTGGGAACAGTGTGGATCAGGGATTGGGTTTTGGGAACAGTGTTGACGGGGTATTGGGAAGAGTGTTGACGGGGTATTGGGAACAGTGTTGACGGGGTATTGGGAACAGTATTGACGGGGTATTGGGAACAGTGTTGACTGGGTATTGGGAACAGTGTTGATCTGGGATTGGGTATTGGGAACAGTGTTGATCTGGGTTTGGGTACTGGGAACTGTGTTGATCAGGGATTGGGTTTTGGGAACAGTGTTTATCAGGGATTGGGTTTTGGGAACAGTGTTTATCAGGGATTGGGTTTTGGGAACAGTGTTGATCAGGGATTGGGTTTTGGGAACTGTGTTGATCAGGGATTGGGTATTGGGAACTGTGTTGATCAGGGATTGGGTATTGGGAACTGTGTTGATCAGGGATTGGGTATTGGGAACAGTGTTGATTGGGTATTGGGAACAGTGTTGATTGGGTATTGGGAACAGTGTTGATTGGGTATTGGGAACAGTGTTGATCAGGGATTGGGTATTGGGAACTGTGCTGATCAAGGATTGGGTATTGGGAACAGTGTTGATCAGGGATTGGGTATTGGGAATGGTGCTGATCAAGGATTGGGTATTGGGAACTGTTATCAGGGACTGGGTTTTGGGAACAGTGTTGATCAGGGATTGGGTATTGGGAACAGTGTTGATTGGGTTTTGGGAACAGTGTTGATCAGGGATTGGGTATTGGGAACTGTGCTGATCAGGGATTGGGTATTGGGAACATTGTTGATCAGGGATTGGGTATTGGGAACTGTGCTGATCAAGGATTGGGTATTGGGAACATTGTTGGTCAGGGATTGGGTATTGGGAACTGTGCTGATCAAGGATTGGGTATTGGAAACAGTGTTGATTGGGTATTGGGAACAGTGTTGATTGGGTATTGGGAACAGTGTTGATTGGGCATTGGGAACTGTGTTGATTGGGCATTGGGAACTGTGTTGATCAGGGATTGGGTATTGGGAACTGTGTTGATCAGGGATTGGGAACAGTGTTTATTGGGTTTTGGGAACTGTGTTGGTCAGGGATTGGGTATTGGGAACAGTGTCGACTGGGTGTTGGGAACAGTGTTGACTGGGTGTTGGGAACAGTGTTGATTGGGTGTTGGGAACAGTGTTGATCCAGGATTGGGTGTTGGGGAACATTGTTGATTGGGTATTGGGAACAGTCTTGATCAGGGATTGGGTATTGGGAACTGTGTTTACCAGGGATTGGGTATTGGGAACTGTGTTTATCAGGGATTGGGTATTGGGAAGTTTGTTTATCAGGGATTCAGTATTGGGAACTGTGTTGATCAGGGATTGGTAACAGTGTTGATTGGGCATTGGGAACTGTGTTGTTCAAGGATTGGGTATTGGGAACTCTGTTGTTCAAGGATTGGGTATTGGGAACAGTGTTGACGGGGTATTGGGAACAGTGTTGACGGGGAATTGGGAACAGTGTTGACGGGGTATTGGGAACAGTGTTGACGGGGTATTGGGAACAGTGTTGACTGGGTATTGGGAACAGTGTTGATCTGGGATTGGGTATTGGGAACAGTGTTGATCTGGGTTTGGGTACTGGGAACTGTGTTGATCAGGGATTGGGTTTTGGGAACAGTGTTGATCCGGGATTGGGTTTTGGGAACAGTGTTTATCAGGGATTGGGTTTTGGGAACAGTGTTGATCAGGGATTGGGTTTTGGGAACTGTGTTGATCAGGGATTGGGTATTGGGAACTGTGTTGATCAGGGATTGGGTATTGGGAACTGTGTTGATCAGGGATTGGGTATTGGGAACAGTGTTGATTGGGTATTGGGAACAGTGTTGATTGGGTATTGGGAACAGTGTTGATTGGGTATTGGGAACAGTGTTGATTGGGTATTGGGAACAGTGTTGATCAGGGATTGGGTATTGGGAACTGTGCTGATCAAGGATTGGGTATTGGGAACAGTGTTGATCAGGGATTGGGTATTGGGAACTGTTATCAGGGACTGGGTTTTGGGAACAGTGTTGATCAGGGATTGGGTATTGGGAACAGTGTTGATTGGGTTTTGGGAACAGTGTTGATCAGGGATTGGGTATTGGGAACTGTGCTGATCAGGGATTGGGTATTGGGAACATTGTTGATCAGGGATTGGGTATTGGGAACTGTGCTGATCAAGGATTGGGTATTGGGAACTGTTATCAGGGACTGGGTTTTGGGAACAGTGTTGATCAGGGATTGGGTATTGGGAACAGTGTTGATTGGGTTTTGGGAACAGTGTTGATCAGGGATTGGGTATTGGGAACTGTGCTGATCAGGGATTGGGTATTGGGAACATTGTTGATCAGGGATTGGGTATTGGGAACTGTGCTGATCAAGGATTGGGTATTGGGAACATTGTTGGTCAGGGATTGGGTATTGGGAACTGTGCTGATCAAGGATTGGGTATTGGAAACAGTGTTGATTGGGTATTGGGAACAGTGTTGATTGGGTATTGGGAACAGTGTTGATTGGGCATTGGGAACTGTGTTGATTGGGCATTGGGAACTGTGTTGATCAGGGATTGGGTATTGGGAACTGTTATCAGGGACTGGGTTTTGGGAACAGTGTTGATCAGGGATTGGGTATTGGGAACAGTGTTGATTGGGTTTTGGGAACAGTGTTGATCAGGGATTGGGTATTGGGAACTGTGCTGATCAGGGATTGGGTATTGGGAACATTGTTGATCAGGGATTGGGTATTGGGAACTGTGCTGATCAGGGATTGGGTATTGGGAACATTGTTGATCAGGGATTGGGTATTGGGAATGGTGCTGATCAAGGATTGGGTATTGGGAACTGTTATCAGGGACTGGGTTTTGGGAACAGTGTTGATCAGGGATTGGGTATTGGGAACAGTGTTGATTGGGTTTTGGGAACAGTGTTGATCAGGGATTGGGTATTGGGAACTGTGCTGATCAGGGATTGGGTATTGGGAACATTGTTGATCAGGGATTGGGTATTGGGAACTGTGCTGATCAAGGATTGGGTATTGGGAACATTGTTGGTCAGGGATTGGGTATTGGGAACTGTGCTGATCAAGGATTGGGTATTGGAAACAGTGTTGATTGGGTATTGGGAACAGTGTTGATTGGGTATTGGGAACAGTGTTGATTGGGCATTGGGAACTGTGTTGATTGGGCATTGGGAACTGTGTTGATCAGGGATTGGGTATTGGGAACTGTGTTGATCAGGGATTGGGAACAGTGTTTATTGGGTTTTGGGAACTGTGTTGGTCAGGGATTGGGTATTGGGAACAGTGTCGACTGGGTGTTGGGAACAGTGTTGACTGGGTGTTGGGAACAGTGTTGATTGGGTGTTGGAAACAGTGTTGATCCAGGATTGGGTGTTGGGGAACATTGTTGATTGGGTATTGGGAACAGTCTTGATCAGGGATTGGGTATTGGGAACTGTGTTTACCAGGGATTGGGTATTGGGAACTGTGTTTATCAGGGATTGGGTATTGGGAAGTTTGTTTATCAGGGATTCAGTATTGGGAACTGTGTTGATCAGGGATTGGTAACAGTGTTGATTGGGCATTGGGAACTGTGTTGTTCAAGGATTGGGTATTGGGAACTCTGTTGTTCAAGGATTGGGTATTGGGAACTGTGTTGATCAGGGATTGTGTATTGGGAACTGCGTTGATCAGGGATTGGGAACAGTGTTGATTGGGTATTTGGAACTGTCTTTATCAGGGATTGGGTATTGGGAACAGTGTTGATCAGGGATTGGGTATGGGAACTGTGTTGATCAGGGATTGGTAACAGTGTTGATTGGGTTTTGGGGACAGTCTTGATCAGGGATTGGTTATTGGTAATTGTGTTGATCAGGGATTGGGTATTGGGAACTGTGTTGATCAGGGATTGGGTATTGGGAACGGTGTTGATTGGGTATTGGGAACTGTGTTGGTCAGGGATTGGGTATTGGGAAAGGTGCTGATTGGGTATTGGGAACAGTGTTGATTGGGTATTGGGAACAGCGTTGATTGGCTGTTGGGAACAGTGTTGATTGGGTGTTGGGAACAGTGTTGTTTGGGTTTTGGGAACAGTGTTGATCGGGTATTGGGAACAGTGTTGGTCAGGGATTGGGTGTTGGGGAACATTGTTGATTGGGTATTTGGAACAGTCTTGATCAGGGATTGGGTATTGGGAACTGTGTTGATCAGGGCTTGGGAACAGTGTTTAATGGGTATTGGGAACAGTCTTTATCAGGGATTGGGTATTGGGAACTGTGTTTACCAGGGATTGGGTATTGGGAACTGTGTTTATCAGGGATTGGGTATTGGGAAGTTTGTTTATCAGAGATTCAGTATTGGGAACTGTGTTGATCAGGGATTGGTAACAGTGTTGATTGGGTATTGGGAACTGTGTTGTTCAAGGATTCGGTATTGGGAACTGTGTTTATCAGGGATTGGGTATTGGGAACTGCGTTGATCAGGGATTGGGACCAGTGTTGACTGGGTATTGGGAACAGTGTTGATCAGGGATTGGGTATTGGGAACAGTGTTGATCAGGGATTGGGTATTGGGAACTGTGTTGATCGGGGATTGGGAACTGTGTTGATTGGGGATTGGGAACTGTGTTGATTGGGTATTGGGAACAGTGTTGATCAGGGATTGGGTATTGGGAACAGTGTTGATCAGGGATTGGGTATTGGGAACAGTGTTGATCAGGGATTGGGTATTGGGAACAGTGTTGATCAGGGATTGGGTATTGGGAACTGTGTTGATCAGTGATTGGGTATTGGGAACAGTGTTGATTGGGTATTGGGAACAGTGTTGATTGGGTATTGGGAACAGTGTTGATTGGGTATTGGGAACAGTGTTGATTGGGTATTGGGAACAGTGTTGATTGGGTATTGGGAACAGTGTTGATTGGGTATTAGGAACAGTGTTGATCAGGGATTGGGTATTGGGAACAGTGTTGATCAGGGATTGGGTATTGGGAACAGTGTTGATCGGGTATTGGGAACAGTGTTGATCGGGTATTGGGAACAGTGTTGATCAGGGATTGGGTATTGGGAACTGTCTTGATCAGGGATTGGGTATTGGGAATTGTCTTGATCAGGGATCGGGTATTGGGAACAGTGTTGATCGGGTATTGAGAACAGTGTTGATCGGGTAATGGGAACTGTGATTAGGGATTGGGTATTGGGAACAGTGTTGATCAGGGATTGGGTATTGGGAACTGTGTTTATCAGGGATTGGGTATTGGGAACAGTGTTGATCAGGGATTGGGTATTGGGAACAGTGTTGATTGGGTATTGGGAACAGTTTTGACTTGGTATTGGGAACAGTGTTGACTGGGTTTTGGGAACAGTGTTGATTGGGTATTGGGAACAGTTTTGACTTGGTATTGGGAACAGTGTTGACTGGGTTTTGGGAACAGTGTTGACTGGGTTTTGGGAAAAGTGTTGACTGGGTATTGGCTGTTGGGAACAGTGTTGATCAGGGATTGGGTATTGGGAACTGTGTTGATTGGGGATTGGGAACAGTGGTGATTGGGTATTGGGAACAGTGGTGATTGGGTATTAGGACCAGTGGTGACTGGGTATTGGGAACTGTTGATTGGGTATTGGGGACAGTGTTGATCAGGGATTGGGTATTGGGAACAGTGTTGATCAGGGATTGGGTATTGGGAACAGTGTTGATCAGGGATTGGGTATTGGGAACAGTGTTTATCAGGGATTGGGTTTTGGGAACAGTGTTTATCAGGGATTGGGTTTTGGGAACTGTGTTGATCAGGGATTGGGTATTGGGAACTGTGTTGATCAGGGATTGGGTATTGGGTACAGTGTTGATCAGGGATTGGGTATTGGGAACAGTGTTGATTGGGTATTGGGAACAGTGTTGATCAGGGATTGGGTATTGGGAACTGTGTTGATCAGGGATTGGGTTTTGGGAACTGTGTTGATCAGGGATTGGGTATTGGGAACTGTGTTGATCAGGGATTGGGTTTTGGGAACTGTGTTGATCAGGGATTGGGTATTAGGAACAGTGTTGATCAGGGATTGGGTATTGGGAACTGTGTTGATCAGGGATTGGGTATTGGGAACAGTGTTGATCAGGGATTGGGTTTTGGGAACTGTGTTGATCTGGGATTGGGTATTGGGAACAGTGTTGATCTGCGATTGGGTACTGGGAACTGTGTTGATCAGGGATTGGGTATTGGGAACTGTGTTGATCAGGGATTGGGTTTTGGGAACAGTGTTGATCAGGGATTGGGTTTTGGGAACAGTGTTGATCAGGGATTGGGTTTTGGGAACAGTGTTGATCAGGGATTGGGTTTTGGGAACAGTGTTGATCAGGGATTGGGTATTGGGAACAGTGTTGATCAGGGATTGGGTATTGGGAACTGTGTTGACTGGGTATTGGGAACAGTGTTGATCTGGGATTGGGTACTGGGAACTGTGTTGATCAGGGATTGGGTATTGGGAACAGTGTTGATAAGGGATTGGGTATTGGGAACAGTGTTGATCAGGGATTGGGTATTGGGAACAGTGTGGATCAGGGATTGGGTATTGGCAACAGTGTTGATTGGGTATTGGGAACAGTGTTGACGGGGTATTGGGAACAGTGTTGACTGGGTATTGGGAACAGTGTTTACTGGGTATTGGGAACAGTGTTGATCAGGGATTGGGTATTGGGAACAGTGTTGATCAGGGATTGGGTATTGGGAACAGTGTTGATCAGGGATTGGGTATTGGGAACAGTGTGGATCAGGGATTGGGTATTGGGAACAGTGTGGATCAGGGATTGGGTATTGGGAACAGTGTTGACTGGGTATTGGGAACAGTGTTGACTGGGTATTGGGAACAGTGTTGACTGGGTATTGGGAACAGTGTTGACTGGGTATTGGGAACAGTGTTGACTGGGTATTGGGAACAGTGTTGACTGGGTATTGGGAACAGTGTTGATCTGGGATTGGGTACTGCGAACTGTGTTGATCAGGGATTGGGTATTGGGAACTGTGTTGATCAGGGATTGGGTTTTGGGAACAGTGTTTATCAGGGATTGGGTTTTGGGAACAGTGTTTCTCAGGGATTGGGTTTTGGGAACAGTGTTTATCAGGGATTGGGTTTTGGTAACAGTGTTGATCAGGGATTGGGTTTTGGGAACTGTGTTGATCAGGGATTGGGGATTGGGAACTGTGTTGACTGGGTATTGGGAACAGTGTTGATCTGGGATTGGGTATTGGGAACTGTGTTGATCAGGGATTGGGTATTGGGAACTGTGTTTATCAGGGATTGGGTATTGGGAACAGTGTTGATCAGGGATTGGGTTTTGGGAACTGTGTTGATCTGGGATTGGGTATTGGGAACAGTGTTGATCTGCGATTGGGTACTGGGAACTGTGTTGATCAGGGATTGGGTATTGGGAACTGTGTTGATCAGGGATTGGGTTTTGGGAACAGTGTTGATCAGGGATTGGGTTTTGGGAACAGTGTTGATCAGGGATTGGGTTTTGGGAACAGTGTTGATCAGGGATTGGGTTTTGGGAACAGTGTTGATCAGGGATTGGGTATTGGGAACAGTGTTGATCAGGGATTGGGTATTGGGAACAGTGTTGACTGGGTATTGGGAACAGTGTTGATCTGGGATTGGGTACTGGGAACTGTGTTGATCAGGGATTGGGTATTGGGAACAGTGTTGATCTGGGATTGGGTACTGGGAACTGTGTTGATCAGGGATTGGGTATTGGGAACTGTGTTGATCAGGGATTGGGTTTTGGGAACAGTGTTGATCTGGGATTGGGTTTTGGGAACAGTGTTGATCAGGGATTGGGTTTTGGGAACAGTGTTTATCAGGGATTGGGTTTTGGGAACAGTGTTGATCAGGGATTGGGTATTGGGAACTGTGTTGATCAGGGATTGGGTATTGGGAACTGTGTTGATCAGGGATTGGGTATTGGGAACAGTGTGGATCAGGGATTGGGTATTGGGAACAGTGTGGATCAGGGATTGGGTATTGGGAACAGTGTTGACTGGGTATTGGGAACAGTGTTGACTGGGTATTGGGAACAGTGTTGACTGGGTATTGGGAACAGTGTTGATCTGGGATTGGGTCCTGGGAACTGTGTTGATCAGGGATTGGGTTTTGGGAACAGTGTTGACCAGGGATTGGGTTTTGGGAACAGTGTTTATCAGGGATTGGGTTTTGGGAACAGTGTTGATCAGGGATTGGGTATTGGGAACAGTGTTGATCAGGGATTGGGTATTGGGAACAGTGTGGATCAGGGATTGGGTATTGGGAACAGTGTGGATCAGGGATTGGGTATTGGGACCAGTGTTGACTGGGTATTGGGAACAGTGTTGACTGGGTATTGGGAACAGTGTTGACTGGGTATTGGGAACAGTGTTGATCTGGGATTGGGTATTGGGAACAGTGTTGATCTGGGATTGGGTACTGGGAACTGTGTTGATCAGGGATTGGGTATTGGGAACTGTGTTGATCAGGGATTGGGTATTGGGAACTGTGTTGATCAGGGATTGGGTATTGGGAACAGTGTTGATTGGGTATTGGGAACAGTGTTGACTGGGTATTGGGAACAGTGTTGACTGGGTATTGGGAACAGTGTTGATTGGGTTTTGGGAACAGTGTTGATCAGGGATTGGGTTTTGGGAACTGTGTTGATCAGGTATTGGGGACTGTGTTGATCAGGGATTGGGTATTGGGAACAGTGTTGATTGGGTATTGGGAACAGTGTTGATTGGGTATTGGGAACAGTGTTGATTGGGTATTGGGAACAGTGTTGATTGGGTATTGGGAACAGTGTTGATCAGGTATTGGGTATTGGGAACTGTGCTGATCAAGGATTGGGTTTTGGGAACAGTGTTGATCAGGGATTGGGTATTGGGAATGGTGCTGATCAAGGATTGGGTATTGGGAACTGTTATCAGGGACTGTGTTTTGGGAACAGTGTTGATCAGGGATTGGGTATTGGGAACAGTGTTGATTGGGTTTTGGGAACAGTGTTGATCAGGGATTGGGTATTGGGAACTGTGCTGATCAGGGATTGGGTATTGGGAACATTGTTGATCAGGGATTGGGTATTGGGAACTGTGCTGATCAAGGATTGGGTATTGGGAACATTGTTGGTCAGGGATTGGGTATTGGGAACTGTGCTGATCAAGGATTGGGTATTGGGCACAGTGTTGATTGGGTATTGGGAACAGTGTTGATTGGGTATTGGGAACAGTGTTGATTGGGTATTGGGAACTGTGTTGATCAAGGATTGGGTATTGGGAACTGTGTTGATCAGGGATTGGGAACAGTGTTTATTGGGTTTTGGGAACTGTGTTGGTCAGGGATTGGGTTTTGGGAACAGTGTCGACTGGGTGTTGGGAACAGTGTTGACTGGGTGTTGGGAACAGTGTTGATTGGGTGTTGGGAACAGTGTTGATCCAGGATTGGGTGTTGGGGAACATTGTTGATTGGGTATTGGGAACAGTCTTGATCAGGGATTGGGTATTGGGAACTGTGTTTACCAGGGATTGGGTATTGGGAACTGTGTTTATCAGGGATTGGGTATTGGGAAGTTTGTTTATCAGGGATTCAGTATTGGGAACTGTGTTGATCAGGGATTGGTAACAGTGTTGATTGGGCATTGGGAACTGTGTTGTTCAAGGATTGGGTATTGGGAACTCTGTTGTTCAAGGATTGGGTATTGGGAACTGTGTTGATCAGGGATTGTGTATTGGGAACTGCGTTGATCAGGGATTGGGAACAGTGTTGATTGGGTATTTGGAACTGTCTTTATCAGGGATTGGGTATTGGGAACAGTGTTGATCAGGGATTGGGTATGGGAACTGTGTTGATCAGGGATTGGTAACAGTGTTGATTGGGTTTTGGGGACAGTCTTGATCAGGGATTGGTTATTGGTAATTGTGTTGATCAGGGATTGGGTATTGGGAACTGTGTTGATCAGGGATTGGGTATTGGGAACGGTGTTGATTGGGTATTGGGAACTGTGTTGGTCAGGGATTGGGTATTGGGAAAAGTGCTGATTGGGTATTGGGAACAGTGTTGATTGGGTATTGGGAACAGCGTTGATTGGCTGTTGGGAACAGTGTTGATTGGGTGTTGGGAACAGTGTTGTTTGGGTTTTGGGAACAGTGTTGATCGGTTGTTGGGAACAGTGTTGATTGGGTATTGGGAACAGTGTTGGTCAGGGATTGGGTGTTGGGGAACATTGTTGATTGGGTATTTGGAACAGTCTTGATCAGGGATTGGGTATTGGGAACTGTGTTGATCAGGGCTTGGGAACAGTGTTTAATGGGTATTGGGAACAGTCTTTATCAGGGATTGGGTATTGGGAACTGTGTTTACCAGGGATTGGGTATTGGGAACTGTGTTTATCAGGGATTGGGTATTGGGAAGTTTGTTTATCAGGGATTCAATATTGGGAACTGTGTTGATCAGGGATTGGTAACAGTGTTGATTGGGTATTGGGAACTGTGTTGTTCAAGGATTCGGTATTGGGAACTGTGTTTATCAGGGATTGGGTATTGGGAACTGCGTTGATCAGGGATTGGGAACAGTGTTGATTGGGGATTGGGAACAGTGTTGATTTTGTATTGGGAACTGTGTTTATCAGGGATTGGGTATTGGGAACAGTGTTTTTCAGGGATTGGGTATTGGGAACAGTGTTTTTCAGGGATTGGGTATTAGGAACAGTGTTTATCAGGGATTTGGTTTTGGGAACAGTGTTGATCAGGGATTGGGTATTGGGAACTGTGTTGATCAGGGATTGGTAACAGTGTTGATTGGGTATTGGGAACAGTCTTGATCAGGGTTTGGGAATTGGGAACTGTGTTGATCAGGGATTGGGTATTGGGAACTGTGTTGATCAGGGATTGGGTATTGGGAACTGTGTTGATCAGGGATTGGGTATTGGGAACTGTGTTGATCAGGGATTGGGTATTGGGAACTGTGTTGATCAGGGATTGGGTATTGGGAACGGTGTTGATCAGGGATTGGGAACAGTGTCAATTGGGGATTGGGAACAGTGTTGATCAGGGATTGTGGATTGGGAACAGTTTTGATTTGGGATTGAGTACAGTGTTGATCAGGGATTGGGTATTGGGAACTGTGTTCATCAGGGATTGGGTATTGGGAACGGTGTTGATCAGGGATTGGGAACAGTGTTGATTGGGTTTTGGGAACAGTGTTGATCAGGGATTGGGTATTGGGAACAGTTTTGATCAGGGATTTGGTATTGGGAACTGTGTTGATTAGGTATTGGGAACAGTGTTGATCAAGGATTGGGTGTTGGGGGAACAGTGTTGATCAGGGATTGGGTATTGGGAACTGTGTTGATCAGGGATTGGGTATTGGGAAAAGTGTTGATTGGGTATTGGGAACAGTGTTGATCAGGGATTGGGTATTGGGAACAGTGTTGATCAGGGAGTGGGTATTGGGAACAGTGTTGATCAGAGATTGGGTATTGGGAACTGTGTTGATCAAGGATTGGGTATTGGGAACTGTGTTGATTGGGTATTCGGAACATTGTTGATCAAGGACTGGGTGTTGGGGAACTGTGTTGATCAGGGATTGGGTATTGGGAACAGTATTGATTGGGTATTGGGAACAGTGTTGATCAGGGATTGGGTATTGTGAACAATGTTGATCAGGGATTGGGTGTCGTGGAACAGTGTTGACTAGGGATTGGGTGTCGGGGAACAGTGTTGACCAGGGATTGGGTGTCGGGGAACAGTGTTGACCAGGGATTGGGTGTCGGGGAACAGTGTTGACCAGGGATTGGGTGTCGGGGAACAGTGTTCACCAGGGATTGGGTATTCACCTTCTAGCTATAATTAATATTATTTGTATAATATTTGATTTGATACTTTGTTGTTGGCCTGTTTAAACTTCTTGGGTCAGATCCTTCCTGTTTTTCTCTTTCGGCTGAAAACTGATTCTTTTAGGCATCCTAACAAATATAAGTTGAACACACACTAATTTTATTTCGTTTCACTTGACACTGCAGGAGCCTGCATGAGTCGAGAGCACATGAGATGATGCAAAGGGGGCTGGGCTTTCAAGAAGTGTCAATTAATATTGGAGAGTTTCAAACATCTGCACAAATCATTCCAGATTCATATGTGGCTCAACTCCCATTTTATTGGGGGAGAAAAAGACTTCTTTATTTCCGTACTGTTGAATGACAACTCGTACTAACATACTCCAGTGGTAAATTGAAGGGCTCCTATGCAAAATTCACAAGTTGTCAGGTCTGGTATTATAATATAATTGGAATAAACTGAATCACTGGATATCATGGCAGTGTAATAACTTGTAGGTACAATACAATATTTGTATATCACAGCAGCCTAGTTCCTTGTGTACATGCTTCTGTATTTTATTGAAAGAACCTACACTACAGATTATGTGATTAAAAAAAAACTCACCAATGTAAGTGTAGATTTAACCCAAGGCTCCTACTAAATATAAAAAGCGTAGGAAGAGTTGAAGGGAACTAGGCCTAAAGTGTTGAAAAGGTCATGCAAGATTACATAAATAAAACTTCGTCATCCTCCACACATTTCACTTCCTAACGCTATGCCATTGTGGACTGAAAGTGAGCAGAGGCTTTTTATATTGCATCTTATCTTCCGGAAAATTGGTTTCGGTTCCCATCCATTAAGTAAATGCCGCCAAGTATCACTAAGAGGTGTTTAGCAGAAATGTGTTAAGGGACAAGAACACTACACAGAACAGTGTAGAGTTATGGAGTTAAGAGAGAAAATATGTCTTTACCAAAACATGGGTCTGCTTGGGGTATTCTGAAGTAGACTGTTGTTTGGATATTGGCATTCTGTTCATAAAAACACACAAATGGTTCCCCTACACACTGGTACCAAAATGTCTTTTTATACATCTATTTTTTAATTTAGGGTTGTACTTCTTTTTTACATAACTGAATACCTACATTGATTTATTCAGTAGCATAATTAAAATGAGGTTGGTTGTCACACATCTGGAGTGAATGTTGGATTATAGGCATGTAATGATTCATCTAATTCACGATTTGATTCGATTCATGATATTGGGCTCATGAATCGATTTTTCTATAATATTTTTAAAAAATTATACAAAGAAAATCTTATTACCACAAAACACATTTCCTGTTCTTTTGTCAACTTAAATATTCCTTTTGTTTAATAAAATTTTTTTTTTATTTAATTTTCTTAATTATCAACAATAATTATTGACCCATATTTGTAAAGGTTGGAGTCAAATATAGACCTAATAGCCTATTAACTAAAATATACCTTTTATTAAAAATGAAAAAAAGTTAATAATGAATAGTTCTTTTCTTAATAAACATTTCCGAACATTTCTACTACCTCCATTTGCTTCTCTTTTCTTTATCTTTCAGTGTTTGTAAAAAGAGAGCTCAGATTTCTTGTTAAATCTATTTCTACAGTCAATCACAACTCTTTTCACGTTTTGGATCTGCTTGCGTGTTTTAGTGGCAATAGCTACATAGCTGTTACTTCTACCTCTGGTGAAGTCATCTGTATTCCTGTTATTGTACCCTCTGCTGTCTAAACAATGCAATTACAGCCAGGAAAAACTACGAGATTACGCAGCCTGATAATAATTGTGATGTATTTTTTTATACATCAATTGAAATAGTCATAAATTTGCAGTAAGATTTATCATCACATGATACATCATTACATGCCCATTGCATTAATATTGATAGCTTGTAGAGGCATTTTAATGTAAATATTTACATGCAAAAGCTTTTCTAGCTTAATTTCTATCCACTGCCTGTATTAAGAAAAGATTAGAAAACCTGTTGTCTTGAAAGTCATTTCTAATAGAAGTATAAGGACTCTGGTTAAATTCCATGTATAAATGTTTTGCAATTTTATCGCGCTTCAAAAACAACTCCTTACGCTTCACCAATACAGGTTTTACGATAATATGTCGAAATAATTTCTGAAAGCATTCTACAAAAGTATATGGAATGCATATATATATAAATAACATTTTATACAACCATACATTTCTAATAATTATGTTTAATGCAATAAAATGTTTCTTTTATAAAAGTATTTCTAAGAAAGATTTTATATATACAGTAGTAGTGTTTCTTTTAATGTGGCTGTTCAACCATAAGTCAAATAGGAGTGATGCTGTCCTTAGTGCAGTCCCATTTTTATAAAACCGCAAAAGAATAAACATACTGATGAACTAAATGAAATGTCCATGTTTCTTTTTGTACCGAAGATGCTGGCTCGGCAGATCAGTTCAGCAGAGTATCAAGCTTTACTGTACCATTACTCTGGGTGGTGGCAAATTACCAATTCAATTATTTCACTGCAAACCCACCAACACATCAAAAAAGAAAAAAGAGAGAGAGAGCATGAGAGAGCAGCTGAAATGGAAAACTCAATCATGGTGTCACCTATATCAGTCTGTGTGTGAGGAATGAAGGACGGCATGCTCGATCTACCTTCCTGCTCCATTATAGCTATATGGCTATGCAGATTTAACCTATAGACAAAGCACTACATCTACCATCTACGCGCACACGAAAGGATGCAGAGGTCTCCACAAACGATTAACAAAGTGATGACGTATGGTGAAGAGCTTCATTCTGCTTTTGCTGAATAATGAGATGGCTGATGGTGGGTAGAGAAGGCAGCACTAATAAATGGAGATTAATGCAGACATGCTTTATTTCTTTCTGGTTGCCAGGGCAGCTTTGTATTTTATAGTTTTGCTATTGAGAAAGGCCTACGTTTGTCTTAACTAGCTGGATTCAGTAGGCATTAAGCTAGAATCTGAGGCTCTCTGATATAATGGGTAAACGATTTCAAACATTTATAGATATATAAATAGTGCATTATAAATAGTGGATGATCTTCAACAGGCTGTGATAGGGCAAGCCCCAAAGACAAACATGCTCCCTAGTCCTCTGGCTATGATTCCAAATTATTAACATCGTTGCTGACTTTCAGAAGAATTGAATTCTGTTAGTTTTAGCTCTGAAGCGTTTAACACTAAAGCTCTTGTGTAACTTTGCCAGTCCCAGTGTTTCCATTAGTAACGCTAATGGCACCCATCAGTGTATACGCAAAATAGCTCATCATAGTGCTCTGTCATTATTACCTCTTTAAATCTCCCCAATTGCATTTTGTAGCAGCAGGACTGATAGAGAATGAGGACAGTTGTGCCTGGGAGCCTATTTATTAGCAGTGTGCTGCACCACACGAACACTAAAGTAGCAAAGTGAGTTCTCACTGGGGTATTGCTTTTATTTTGGGCAAATTCCTGTTCACTTCTGTTGTGGTCTACGTGGCAAAATGCCAAGCCAGGTTTCAGATATCTATAGTCACACCCTGCAAACCGAGAGTCACAAAGACAGTTTGTAAGAAATATCCGACTCGAGCCACGCTGCTGTCTGCAGAGACCAGGGTTTCGTTGTCATGTTTACAATGAGGCTGTGCTGTTTGTTAAAGTTACAGCAGTTGGCAAGCTGTAAATAATTGATAGTTAAATAAGGTGGGATGTCAGCAGGAAACTAAGCGGGTGTAATAGAATGCAATAGAATGGAAACTCCTCCTTGCATTAGCTGATTATTCATTATGCAGATCAAGGCTGCCAAACGATCCGTGCTGTGACGTTGTTGCATATATTAGACGAAGGAGAAAACAAGGTGGGAGTAATTTATCTTTCTTGTTTTCACGTGTGATTAATGGTTAGACGAAGACAACTTGTAAAAGACAACCAGCACTGTGTATGTCTCACTCGTTTAAAGCAGTGATTCCTGAAAGTTGCCAGTGTAGACATGATTAATTTCTGGAGCTTTGACTCTCACTGACTTAAGTAGCAAGACATGCTGTACTGTCCTCCTTAACAGCTCTTTTCAGGCTGCACTTTGAGAAATGAGATCTTGTGGAATAGGGACACTGCAGAGCACTTACTTGACTTTTAACCACACTTCTGATAACCACACTTCTGATTGCCACACAGCAACAGTCCTTGTGTTACAGTAACATATTTGCAATTTTTTTTAATTTTTATTACCTCACCCACTATGGAGTAAGCGGGGCGAGGTATTGTTTTTGGTTGGAAAACGGCTGGATCAATCTTGATGAAACTTTCAGGATAGACAGGCATTGATCTCAAATAGAACCTCCAACATTTTGAGGGTCATCCGGTCAAGGTCACCAAAAAGGTCAAAATTGTTTTTGTTGCATCTACTGCCTCATATAGAGGCGCTAGCCACTACGTCACCGTGCTGTAAGAATGTAAGTGTAACAGTTGTGCACTACACATGCGCATACATGTGTTCTGATTAAAATGGCCAGTGAGTGTATACAATTCGGTTCACCATTCAAAGTAAATGGACTAGACGAAATAAATCGCTTTCAGACATGTTTATGCTTGGAGGGAAAGTGTGTTCCACTGAGCTCTAGCACCGGGCCATTTCTGGGAAATAAGAGTTTGGATCATGGCGACAGCATGTGTATGTCAGCCTCGGTTTGGAGGTTTCAGTTTCAAAAACTGTAAGAGGTAAGAGTAGAATAATATAAAGTACAGACACTTGGTATATTTCACTTCTGTGATTTTTTTTTTTAAATTCATTTTTGGATTACGCTTTATTTTTGTGGCTACTGCCTCATATATGCTATATTTACTGTATGGACATGGTATGAGAAAACAATTTTATTTATAAGCAGTCGCCACATGTACCCATAGGGTACCTATTTTTTTTTGTGATATCTTCCTTTATATTCATCATAAGTGCTACCAGGCGAGGTTTGTTTTGCCTGGCAACACTTGTTTTTAATGATCTTTATTGAGAGTGCCAATGTCACGGAAGTGATTTACAGAAGGGTCCTTAAAAAATAAATGCAATTCAAAACTATAAAAAATAAAAGGGGTAAAATTGTACAGTTATGAAATAGTGGATTTTAAATATAAAATGTCTTTGCAATGGGGCGGCACGGTGGTGTAGTGGTTAGCGCTGTCGCCTCACAGCAAGAAGGTCCTGGGTTCGAGCCCCGGGGCCGGCGAGGGCCTTTCTGTGTGGAGTTTGCATGTTCTCCCCGTGTCCGCGTGGGTTTCCTCCGGGTGCTCCGGTTTCCCCCACAGTCCAAAGACATGCAGGTTAGGTTAACTGGTGACTCTAAATTGACCGTAGGTGTGAATGTGAGTGTGAATGGTTGTCTGTGTCTATGTGTCAGCCCTGTGATGACCTGGCGACTTGTCCAGGGTGTACCCCGCCTTTCGCCCGTAGTCAGCTGGGATAGGCTCCAGCTTGCCTGCGACCCTGTAGAAGGATAAAGCGGCTAGAGATAATGAGATGAGATGAGATGTCTTTGCAATGTTTTTGATAAGTGTTAGGCCTGTAGTCCAGGGTGAAGCGAACACCTGGGATTTTCCTTTTCAGAAAAATTGTTCATTTTATTTTCCTCTAGTAAGATCATGTCGCTGTTTGATGAGTACTAAAGATCAGCTGATGATTTTTTTTCCCATCATTAACTGTCCGGATTCAATGAGCCTGTGCCCACCCTAGCCTCTGATTCCTGTTCTTGGAACCCAGTGTAGATTTCTGCTGTTTGTAGCTGATCTGTCTCAAGGCTTGGCATGTTGTTTTCCAAGCTGCTTTTCTGCTTACCACTGTTGTAAAGAGTTACCACAGACTTTCTGTCAGTTTGAACCAATCTGGCCATTCTCCCCTCATTTTTCATTTCGGTCAGGCACCACTCGAACTGATGATCACATCATCAGCTTTTCTTTGGCTAAGCAGATACAAGGCATGCCACCACTCTTGCCAGAGCAGCTGGGGGTTAGGTGCCTTGCTCAAGGGCACTTCAGCCAGTCCTGCTAGTCCAGAGAATCGAACCAGCAAACTTTTGGTCCCAAAGCTGCTTCTCTAACCATTAGGCCATGGCTTCCCCATGACCTCTTCCCTGACCGCTCTCATCAACAAGGTGTTTCCACCCAGAGAACTGCTGCTCACTGGATACTTTTTGTTTTACACACCACTCTGTCTCACTGTTGGATGTGAAAATCATGCTATGGTCAAAGTCACTGAGATCACATTTTGTCTCCATTCTGATGTTTGATGTGAACATTAACTGAAGCTCTTAACGTGTTTCTGCATGACTTTATGCATTGCACTGCTGCCACATCAATAGCTGGTTGTATAATAGCTTGAATGTGAAGGCGTACAGGCGTTCTTCATAAAGTAACCAGTGAGTGTGTATATGTCCTCAATAAATGTTACAGCTATATTATGGCAACTGTATTAAGTTCACTAATTTTGCCAGTTTGTTCTCCTGAACTTGTACAAATAAAAAATAAGCTCAAACAAATTAATGTACTAGAGTTTACCATACATCTACAGGTATATTCACTAGCCTGTGTCTCCACTCTGTGTAAAAAATGCCATTCAATTTCTAGCAGCGAATCAGAGTGCAAAGTTTTGATGAAGGGGGTGAGTCACTGCAGCCCATAGCAAATGCCTGTGTTGATGGGAATCAGCATTTATATAATGGCTGTGAGTGATCTATCACCAGTACAGCCGAGTGGGGTGACATTTCTGTTCCTGTAATTACAACATCCCGAAGGGTCGAGCACCATCTCGAATATTACAGGAAGCTATGATGAATGTTGTGTGCGTGTGTGCACACAGGTGTGGTTTTTACGAGATAGGGAGAGCGCAAAGGGCTCGCAGCATTTACTTCTGTCGATAGTCGTAAAGCATCTCTGGAAATGAGCTAGGCTGAACAAAGCTTGGGACAATTTGCAACAACACATTTAGATTATTTTCCTGCATGACAGATCATTAAAGTCCCAAAGTCGAACTTTGTACACTGCCTATAAACTGAACTCATCACTAAGGGCAGTTAGCTGGAAATGGAGCTAGAAATTAGCTGGAACTGATTGCGTTCTCAGAGCAATAGAAAATGACAGTTGTTGCTATGTTTTCCTATGTTGTTTCTTCTCTCTGCTTGTATCAACATGGAGATTAATGTGTGGCCTGTCTGCTCACTATTTCACTAGGCCTACTAGTCTTTCTTTAGATCTGTTCAGTGTGTTTTAGGCTTAATGATGTCAGCATTCCACTTCTCAATTTCATACAGGAATATTTTTGAATTGTTATTCACATAATTGCAATTGAAAAAAAAAATCTAATCCACCAAAATATAATTTTTTTCAGTATTGTGTCCAGTGAATGCTGTAGAAGATGAATGGCCATTCATTTCCTGTTTTCTGTTATCTTCGCAACACCATAACCGGATTTAAGGATGTTTGTCAGGGAACCACAGAGGACCCAATGTTTTGAAATTTTGCCAACAATTTATAGCAAAAGGGCCGGAAATGAACAGGAATTGTGCTCATTATGTCACTTTGATAGTAACACACATGCTGGTGGATCTATCTCCTAGCTCATATCCTGTTCTTCTGCCTCAGGTTTTTAAGAAAGCACTCACTACGTGCTTTATTTGCCGATGTGCGTTGGCAGGAGACACTCTGCGAGCTGAGTGCTTATTTCCCAGATTACATGGGAATGACGCTCTAAAAGCACATGGCAGCTTGACATGGCAACAAAGAGCATGTTTAATGTGGGTATTCAATAAAAGGCAGCCGCTGTACAATAACACATCTCCGAGAGCTGCGCCTCCAGATGTTTGTGTATGTGTGATGGCATGGCGCCTTGGCCGCTTCAAATTGCCTGAGTAATACACTATTCATTTTAAGTGAAGGATTATGGTACAGATGTTAAAAGGCATCTGTGTCTCTGATACCAGAATAGTTTGTGTTATAGTCTGTGCCATTTAACATCAGTACATTACTTATATATTGTATCGAAAAATTCCCCTGCAGGGATTGACCAAGGATGGCTAAAATTGACATTTTAGTCTTAATACATTTTATTTTAATTTAAATAATTAAATAAAGAATGCTTGCAGTCTGCATTGCATGAAATACTTTCCATAACCCAGATGTCAATCTGAGAATCTGAGCTCCTCCTGCTGAAGTCACACACAGTGCTCGCAACCAGAGTTCGTGGCAGCCTCCAAACATGGCCGCCATGGACTACAACTCTCATACACCTCATGGCCCTCTCTCTCTGGAATTCTAATCAGTGCCACACCTGTGCCCCATTTACTAAGTGTACTTAAGGACTCTAACAACCACCCATCAGTGCAAAGTAATGGTCAGTGTGTTACCACCTGACCCTACTAAGCCATTGTTTATAGTGTCGACTTCCTGTGACCTTTGACTCTAGTTCTGTTAGTTCCCGACTCTGATTACTTGTCCAGTCTCCTATAGTCTGTCTGCACATCGCTTGACCATTGGCCCCGATTCTGAGTTTGGCTCTCGATTTGGCTTTGTCTACCAGTTTGCGATGCACCCGCTCTCCCCTGCAACTGCTCTAAGAAGTGCCTGCCGTTTTCTGACACCTGAAGTCAATTTGGACATACCATGCTCTATTTGAAGCCCAGTTGGTGGATATTATGCAACAGAACACCTTCAGGAAACATGTACCAAAACTAACACTGAGTGGGTGAAACCTAAGAACCCCTGGAACACCTCACTTTATTGGTACAAAACAATAAATAATTCATTGAAACGTTTTCAGTTCAGAAGTTTCACAGTTTAATTTGTGATGTGTACGTACAGTGAGGGGAAATAAGTATTCGAACACTTGTTTTTTCTTTTGTCATTTAATATATTTACAGTGCATATTATCTCCAATTCACATCACACATAATGCTTTTGACTTTGTACTCATACATAGCATGAATTCGTCAGCATAAACAAATAACCAAATATGTTTAAAAACAAAAATGATAGGAAAAATTATTGATACTATATGGGAAGATTTCATGTAACATCAATCATGATGAAGGTGAAGGAACTTCCAAAAGTTTTCAGGGACAAAATTATTAAACACTACAGAGCAATAGCAAAGACATTTAAACATCCCTGTCAGTACAACTGATAAATTAATATGCAGATGTAAAAGGCATGGAACCAGTAATAATCCCAAAACCTTTCAGGATGGTAAGAGAGAAGTCAGCAGACACACAAAAAGAGTTGCAGGATGACCTGAAAGCAGCAGGAACAGCAGTTACACAGAGAACAGTAAGCATTGAAGTGAACTGCAAATATCTCCATTCCTACACCCCACACAAAAGTCCTCTGCTGAAAAAGAAGCAGTGATGTAGACCTGGACAAAAAAAAGAATACTAATATGCATAGTCGATTGACACTTGGTCAATAGTAATAAGAAAATTACTCAATAGAATGTTTGATAGTTTCACTTAAATGCATTAAAAGCACATAACGATTATGCAACGTTCAGTTTCATGAACAAACCAAGTGTGCTCCCTCCCTGGCTTATGACCAGCCTCTCATATTCCTTGATAATGGAGCATGCTACAAATGATGAAACCTGAAATTACACGTTATCTATTAGTGGCAACCACAGGCTTAAGAAAAACTGAGAATGAGAAAGAAAGACAGATTTTCAGTTGATTCACCTTCTCCATTCAGAAAATCAGAGAATGGTGTGCATCTCAGAATGCACAACAGGGTGAAACTGGACAGCTTATGATTGGAAAACCACTAGGTAACACTCCCCCCCCTCCCCCCCCCCCCCCCCCCCCAAAAAAAAAAAAAAAAAAATCTTAAGCTGTCCAGTTTGGGTGAGCCCATGCTCACTATAAGCTCAGACTCCTGTTCTTGGCTGACGAGATTGGAACCTGATGTGGTCATGTTGTGTTCTGAGATGCTTTTCTGCTCATCATGGTTGCATAGAGTGGTTATTTGAGTTGTTTGAGCTTGAGTCCTGGGTATGACTTTAAACTGCAACCGGTGGTAAGTCTCTGGTCCGGGAAGACTTGAGTATTGGAGAAAGTGGAGTTACCCCTTACTCACCATTGCTCCCAGGTCTGCTCTGACCTGGAGTGGTAGCACCTGCCTGAATTCCAGCTATGGGTTAAATAGTACATCACCAAACAGGCGCTGGCAGGAAGGCACTTTTCGGTGCAATGTGGCAGATGAACCCAACAGGGTCAATGGCACACCACCAGATGGTATGTGGAAGAGCCACTCAAATGGCCAACAGATGGTATCACTTGGCAAGTTGGTTGTGATTGTGGGGCAACTTCCATACCCATCAGGTCTGTGGCACTTTTGTGCACCACTTGGCATCAGATCTGGAGGTCCAGAGAAACATGATGGGGGCATGACATCGTTAGTCTTATCTTACTGCTCAAGGCACTTCGTTAGGAGAGGAGAATAGTATGCAGGAGCTCACAAGGCCAGACATTCCATGGCGGCTTGGCCAGGCTGTTCATGCCACCGCTGCGGGCAGCTCTGTCGCTCTGGTGCGGGTCTTGTGGCCCATCTGCGTTTCTGTGCATCCTAATGAAGCAGTCATCATCATTAGCGATGGACAGCCAATGATGACAATGATGTTTGAGCTTGAACCAACAGTTAAGTCACCGAGATCACATTTTCCCCATTCTGATGTTTGATATGAACATTAACTGAAGCTCTTGACCTGTATTTGCATTATTTTATGCACTGATGTTGCATGATTTGCTAGATTGGATAATTGCATAAAGTAGCAGGTGTGAAAATGTTCCTACTAAAGAGGCCAGTGAGTGTATATTTGCAATATAATATAGTGACTAATTAGCAACTCTGGTCCACTATGCAAATTGGTGAAAAAAGCATTTGTTTTCTGACTGGCTGACTTATCTTCACTTCCTTCTCTAAGCTGGCTTATTAAAACAATGTGAAACACTCAAAAGCATCATGCTATTGATTATGTAAGCTGCATACCACTGATATCATGTGTAACTTGGCTGCATAATTCACTAATTGTTTAAAACATTGGGACATCTATTGTCAGCTTTGCCAGACTAAAATATGTGCAATCTTACACTAACATCCCTAGGGGTCAATAATCACTCTTCTACTAATTTATTCCAGACTAATTGAGTGAATTTGGAGTGGATTGGATTGCACACTCATCTGTCTGAAATGACTGCTGTTTTTTTTTTATGCATTAACGTAGAGACACTGACTACCACATGCCGCCCACTGTTAAAGCACAATATGTCTATGGATTTCACTTAAGGCGAAATCGCCCCTCTTTCTGCTACAAAGATAGAACATGAAGTTCTGGTCTATTATTAACGTCCCTATTTCCTACTCAGTAAAAGCTTATTCTTACATGAATTGCCTAGAAGTAAGCTGAACATTTTCACTCTTTTACTGGTGACCTTTAGCCAGCAATAGCCACCCTACCTTAAGAGCACAGTGCTTGTACTTATTGAGCACCCAGTATCTCCATAATTAGATTTGATTGCTTATGACAAAAGATTCATGACCTAGTTCACATAGGAGACACTCGTTTACATGAACAAACATGCTCACTTTAAGGTATAAGTGGATATGGATGTCCACAAACTATGTGAATATATTTTATGCTCAACTCTGTGACCCATAAAGCTAATGGTATTATGTGAGTCAAACAACTTAATCAAATAGTGTATGTTCCCTAGTAATAATGACTCTGAAATCATTCCAGAAGAAAATAAAAGAAAAAGAAATACAAGTTTAATGTTTTCCCCCAGAAATCCGTGCCGAGTTTGACATTTGGCATGAGATCCATGTGTCAGACTTTGAATATGTATAAAGCTTTGACGGAAGCAATACAGGAGGGTCACAGGAACATCACTCTGGAACTCCATGCCTTTAGCTAGAGATATATTAAATGTTTCATCTGCTAACTTTTGTTTGAAACCCCCACACTAACGTAATGTTGGTTGGCAGTCAAGGCTCTCAAGAGCAGAGGAGTGCTAACCCTGAAGCTCTTGAATTCCTGAGAGACGCACCATTCTGAAAAAAGCTTGGTATATTTTTGTTCTGCTCTAAACATGGTTACGCAGGATATATACTGCATTATACTGTACATGCACTCATTATGTTCTACAATACAGCATTTATCCTCTATAGAACGACACAGTGCAATTTCAGACCCCTTCAGATGAAAATGCAGAAATTCGTTGTGCCCTTTTGTGTAAAACATATACAATAGTAGTGTTTCCATTACTTTCGAGTGCTCTTTCACTACAGACTAATGTCCTCCTTCCAGTTGCTGGCCTTGAATCAGGAACGAGTGTTTGTTTTCCTATTGCATCATTTTCATCTTTGTTGTATAAGTATATTGTATATGCCCTAATATCTAGTAATGTCCACGATCATCACAGATCTCCAAAACAACTACTGAAAAACACATCTATATAGAGCTAGCTAGTTCTCGATCATCAAGCTTATCATTTATTAGCTGGTTAATGCTAGCTACTGGGACAACTGCCAATTCCCATCCACCAGCTCTCTCCTATTATACAAACATCTACCAACCAAGAAAGGTGAAGACTAACACATGGTTCCTCTGAGATGTGAGAGAATAGCCAAACTTGTCTTTTCAAACTGCTGCTCATGCTGTATTACAGGGCAGCGTAACAAACTTGGAGGAACGTGCCATCTGCCCTTTTCCTCATACATGAGCTGATACTGACAGGGGAGCCTTTGGCTGCTGGAAAAACTGTATTATACTGTACATAAACATTGTATTCTAACTGTATAATGGTGTGTATAAATACACTGAGTATATGAAAATAAATAGATAAACAATACGATAAAAAACAGAATATATGGCCGTAAATTGTAACAGTTGGTAAAAGTAGTAATAGTAATTTGAGTCACCAATTGTTTTGTTTCGGTGCTATTTTATTCATGCACTATACAGCAAGTTCCATTTGCTGCTTCAGACAATTCTGTAATAATCACAAAAATAATGAAATGATGTACTCAGTAATATAGGTTTGCCTTCTCTATTTTCTCTTCAGAATTGTATAGGTTATTGTGGAGTGCATTGTATGTAGGAAATGAAACCAAAAGATGGAAACGGGAACAAAACTAGAAGGGCACATGTTCGAGTGTATATCTCTGCCAAGCCACATATCATCAACATCAAAATCAAATCACTTGAACCTAGGATAATACTAAAGCTCTACACCAAATTTCATCCAAATCCATTTACTACTTTTGGAGTTATGTTGGGAACAGACAAAAAAAAATAAAAATCCTGGATCTGCATACATATCCGGATTTGTATCAAAATCTAATTAATTGTTCCTTGGCCCATGGATCACCTTTCCTCCAAATTTCATCAAAACATAACCTCCTCCAGGCAGCATGGTGGTGTAGTAGTTAGCACTGTTGCCTCACAACAAGAAGGTTATGGGTTCGAGCCCAGTGGCTGACGGGGGCCTTTCTGTGTGGAGTTTGCATGTTCTCCCCGTGTCTGCATGGGTTTCCTCTGGGTGCTCTGGTTTCCTCCAATGACATGAAGGTTAGGCTAATTGGTGGCTCTGAATTGACCGTAGGTGTGAATGGTTGTTTGTCTCTATGGCCAAGTTTACATTAGACCGTATCTGTCTCGTTTACTTCGCGGATGCACTGTCCGTTTACATTAAAACGCCTGGAAACGCCGGGAAACGGGAATCCGCCAGGGTCCACGTATTCAATCCAGATCGTGTCTGGTCCGGTGCTGTGTAAACATTGAGAATACGCGGATACGCTGTGCTGAGCTCTAGCTGGCGTCGTCATTGGACAACGTCACTGTGACATCCACCTTCCTGATTCGCTGGCATTGTTCATGTGATGCGACTGCTGAAAAACGGCGCGGACTTCCGCCTTGTATCACCTTTCATTAAAGAGTATAAAAGTATGAAAATACTGCAAATACTGATGCAAATACTGCCCATTGTGTAGTTATGATTGTCTTTAGGCTTGCCATCCTTCCACTTGCAAGTGGCAGGTGACGCGCATACCCGATATGCACTGGGATCACACACACAGTGGCTCAGTCCCGAATTACTGCTCGTGCACTTCACTCGCGTGCTCTGTGAGCTGCGCAGGGCCGGAGTGCGCACCCTCCAGAGGGCACTCGCTGTTCAGGGCGGAGTGATTTGGAGCGCAGGATGCCTGCGGAGCCGAGCGTATCCGTGTATTGGCGTTGCTGTGTGCACGCGAATCGTGTATTGGCGTTGCTGTGTGCACACTAATCGTTTTAAAAACGTTAATCTGATGATCCGCTGATACGGTCTAATGTAAACCCCACCTATGTGTCAGCCCTGCAATGATCTGGTGACTTGTCAAGGGTGTACCCCACCTCTTGCTCATAGTCAGCTGGGATAGGCTCCAGCTTGCCCGCAATCTTGCACAGGATAAGCGGTTATGGATGGATAACCTCCTCCATCAAAGTTGGTGGAGGTAAACACCAATAAATAGATAGATATTTAAAAAACATCCAGCTAACTGAGTAGATCATTCCATCAAGCTTGTAACCTTTGCTGCTCTTTCCATCATTTTAATTCTGTTTACCGCTCATTGCAGGCTGTCTTCAGTACACAGCCATTGTCATGTAATAGCTAGGAAATGACTTTTGATGCCTTATCACTGAAAACAGAGCTCAAACTCAAGCATGTACACCAACACACACACCCACACAGAATGAAAAGCCCAGAAGCATTGACCTGTGACTGACTGACTTCTCCCTCTCTCTTGAGGGTCTCTCTTCTCTCACATTACTGAACTGATAGAGTTGACACTGCCTGACATGGAGCAGAAATGTCCCTGCCACAGTGTCTGAGCCCTGTGTGGCTTTATGGTTCATCGCTGTACACACTGATCAAAGCAGGATATGAATGAAGTATAGCGCGAGAAGGTGATGGCAAAGCACATTTGAAAAGCGTTGTTATTGTTTTTCCAAGTGCTGCATATTAAACGCAGTGCGTCAGAGTGAATTAAACTACCCCTCCATATTTCTTCTCTTTTTAGTTCTGTCCTGGTGCTTCCTGATTTCAGTTTCCTGTGTGTTCCATATTATGTAGAGGAAAAAGAAAAGACAAAGGGCGAGAATTTATATTTTCCGAGACAGCATTTTCACTCTAAACTTTTACCATAACTTAGTGCCTTTACAGCTGACTCTCGTATTAGACATAGTTCAGTCATTTATGGGAGATTGTACTTTTCACTGGATTTTGAGGTAAAGATATGCTGAGCTTTACTCTGCAACATGGATGTGAAAACGGGGATCTTAAATACTGTGTGATGGCGATCGTGTTCAGGTGTGTATGATTTAGTAATATGAGAGTGTGAGCGTGACCGAAGTGCTGACTGATCGGGATGCATGCTGTTTAGAAATTTTATTGCTGGCCCTGCGGAACGTCACCATGTCACATGATAGAAAAGAAAAAGACACACTGTACAACATAAAATAGAATTTAGAAAAAAAAGATCCCCCAAACGAGCTGACTATACAATATACAGATAAAAATGTATTTTTATCATTACATAAAAAAATGTATATTGTATAGCTGGTTTGTTCTTGGGTTTTTTTTTCCCCAAAATTCTGTTACATGTTGGACAGTGGGCGGCATGGTGGTGTAGTGGTTAGTGCTGTCACCTCACAGTAAGAAAGTCTGGGTTCGAGCCCCGTGGCCAACGAGGGCCTTTCTGTGTGGAGTTTGCATGTTCTCCCCGTGTCCGCGTGGGTTTCCTCCGGGTGCTCCGGTTTCCCCCACAGTCCAAAGACATGCAGGTTAGGTTAACTGGTGACTCTAAATTGACCGTAGGTGTGAATGTGAGTGTGAATGGTTGTCTGTGTCTATGTGTCAGCCCTGTGATGACCTGGTGACTTGTTCAGGGTGTACCCCGCCTTTTGCCCGTAGTCAGCTGGGATAGGCTCGAGCTTGCCTGCGACCCTGTAGAACAGGATAAAGCAGCTAGAGATAATGAGATGAGATCATTACATAAAAAAACGTATATTGTATAGCTGGCTTGTTCTTGTTTTTTTTTTTTTTTCCAAAATTCTGTTATATGTTGGACAGTGGGCGGCACGGTGGTGTAGTGGTTAGCGCTGTCGCCTCACAGCAAGAAGGTCCGGGTTCGAGCCCCGTGGCCGGCGAGGGCCTTTCTGTGTGGAGTTTGCATGTTCTCCCCGTGTCCGCATGGGTTTCCTCCGGGTGCTCCGGTTTCCCCCACAGTCCAAAGACATGCAGGTTAGGCTAACTGGTGACTCTAAATTGACCGTAGGTGTGAATGTGAGTGTGAATGGTTGTCTGTGTCTATGTGTCAGCCCTGTGATGACCTGGCGACTTGTCCAAGGTGTACCCCGCCTTTCGCCCGTAGTCAGCTGGGATAGGCTCCAGCTTGCCTGCGACCCTGTAGAACAGGATAAAGCGGCTAGAGATAATGAGATGAGATGAGATGTTGGACAGCATGTCTTTTTCTTTTCGCATGTTTGATAACTTGCTGCTGTAACAAAACAATTTCCCAGCTTGGGATCAATAAAGTCAATCAAATCTATATATCTATCTAAACCTCATGGGAACAAGGTGGCTGCCGTTTTCGGAGTCAGGGGCTGCAGTTGCTCTCCATCTGCTGCATGAGCTAGAAGACGCCTTCATGACGTCAGAACATCACCCTCGTTGTCTGGAATCTCCGATGACAAACGTACGTTTCCTGATTCTAGAATGCGTGAATAGATTTAGATAATAAGAAAAAAAAAGCGAATGTGTGAATCGTTTTAGATTTTAAGAAACACCTGGGTCTGATATGTGATTTCTGTAACAGTGGCACTAAAAGCCTTTTATTATTCTATTACTTTATGCTACAGTGTAGGCTGATTATATAAATGTTCAGAAAACACTCAACACTGTATTTATGTGAATGCATCCCAACAAAGAATTATTAAATGAGCACTATAATTTATTTTGTCAGTAATTATGTTTAATTTAATGAAAAGGAAAGGGAAATTTAAACTGTATTAACTGTAAGCAACAATAAGGTTCTTCCCTGCCCACTGTGTAACTGCTTTTCAGTCGAAACCAACCCAGGCTGTGTACTGTCTCGCCTGGGGTTAGCTGTTTTGAGTTCTCTATTTAGTTATCCTTTATATGGTTGGTTTGAGTATCGGTATTTCAACAGCATCTTACACTAGGTATTACTGTCACTTGTTCAGTTGGCACTAGAACTTTCTTGTCTAGAAGTTCAGCACTTTGTGTACCTGACTTTTGCACTCATTGTACGTTATTCTGGATAAGTGTGTCTGCTAAATTCCATGTTAATTTACGTAAATGTAAACTACAGCAGGAAGTAACAAGAGTGCTCTGAGAGCACAATATCCCCCGTTGGCAACTAAGCCACAACTCTGGTAAAATGCAACTGAATTGAACGAAATTGCAATATGTGTATTACCAACATATAACAAAATCCTGAGACATTTCATGCAATTCCTCCAAAAATTGCGAGAGGAGTTGATTTCAGAAGGTGAGCACCCTTCCCGGGATGGACGGATGGGCAGACAGATGGATGGACGGATGGACATTGCCACGACATAATCCTCCTTTGGGCCTTTCGGCCAGTGAGGGATAAAACATGCCCAGCTTGACTGCCGTATTTTATAACTCCTTCCTAACTGAGACTGGCTGTTCATGTTGACCATCAAATCAGTTGTAATCAGCCGAAGAGGACAATGACTGCACCGAATGTTCGTGTTTGTTTGAAAGTGTAGTCCATGGCAGCCATATTTGTATGCCATGGTGTGTTCTGAGAAATGAATATTCTTGCTAACTCCAGTGTTGAGCTGACATTCACTCAGCGAGTTCATCAGGAACCTACTGGTAGCTTCTCCAGTATTAGGTTTGTCACATGGCTGACAATGTTGATGTTCAGCTCAGGGCTCAGTTCTGCAGCTGACCTTTTTTTTAATGATGCTAAACTGTTTGATTTTAGGATTGTACCAGAATTTTTAAGTCAATGATATGAACATTTAAGTTCATGTCACAATTCAATTCAGATGCGTTTCAACAGATTCTTTAAAAGGAATCTGTCCAAAAGAATGATTGAGGAGTCAGATGTCATTAATGCTGTCCCCAGCACTGTGTTTCCAGTGGCAACGTGAGCAAGCACATTGTGTGCAGAATCAAGAGCTTTGGAGGACTGCTTTTGCATCATTTATTATTATTAGCAACAAATCAACTTTGTCCTGGTGGTGCACTGGGTAATGTTGCTTACTGACACTTCCAGGGTTCCTGGTTTCATCCTCATCTGGGATTACTGTTTGTGTGAAGTTTCATATCTTTATACAGTATTACATTGCATTACAGGCATTTAGCAGATGCTCCTATCCAGAGCGACATACAACGTACCCAGAGCAGCCTGGGGAGCAGTTGGGGGTTAGGTGCCTTGCTCAAAGGCACTTCAGCCATTCCTGCTGGTCCAGGGTATCGGACCAGCAACCTTTTGGTCCCAAAGCTGCTTCTCTAAATATTAGGCCATGGCTTCCCTATGTATGCGCTCTCTGCATCCACATGGGTTTCCTCTGAGATTCTCTGGCATTTCCTCTGACCTTCCAATATGTCAATGAGAGGATTGGCTATACTAAATTGTCCCGGTGTGTGAATGTGTGTTGATGATTCACTGCAACTCCCGACTCACACCCATAATTCCTGGGATAAGCTCGGGATCCACTACAATCCTGACCAGGATAAAGCACTTACTGATGATGAATGAGTTAAATCCATTTAATTCAGTGGACTAATTGTAAAAGATGTGTAATATAATTCTTTTGAGAATGTTATTCATCTAGTTACAATATTCTTGCTGTGAGCTGCAGCTTATTCAGAAGGTCCGGGTTCGAACCCAGTGGCTGGTGAGGGCCTTTCTGTGTGGAGTTTGCATGTTCTCCCCGTGTCTGCGTGGGTTTCCTCTGGGTGCTCTGGTTTCCTCCCACAGTCCAAAGACATGCAGTTAGGTTAACGTGGGGCGGCCTTGGGCTAAAGTGCCCTGAACAAGGTACCTAACCCCTGACTGCTCCCCGGGCACTCTGGTGTGGTTGCCCACTGCTCTGGGTGTGTGTGTTCACTGCTTCAGATGGGTTAAATGCAGAGGATGAATTTCACTGTGCTTGAAGTGTGCATGTGACAAATAAAGGTTTCTTCTTCTTCCTGCAAATAAAGCCTTAGAATTATTCAATGTGAGACAAGATATAACAACTTCTTAGCATCTTTCATTGTGAAATAGGTACAGTACAAACTAACTTGCTAACAGGTCATTCATTTATAGAATTAGCTTGTCCTTGTCACTGGCCCCTGATTTTCATTTGCAGTTTATTAAGTGCACATGTTACCGTGTTAAAATAATTTTTAGGCAGGAAAGAAAGAAAACAGTGAAGGCACTGGAATCTATGCTGGTATATTCACCAAAGCAATAGATCACAGCTCTGATGTTGAATCTAACATCATGTACAAGATGTAGAACTGAATTTATTTACCAGAAGTAGTAGTGAAATTAGTGCTTGACCTTCCTGAATCAATTTTTCTTTTTCTTGCAGTAACTCTCTCTGCAGCAGCAATGGCTTGTAACAGCTATTATGAGAGTGCCATCAAGGAGCTTTGCCTGGCCAAGTTCAAGGAGGACATGGAAGCTCTGGACCAGGGCCACTGGTGTAGCTGGGAGGACACAGTAGAGTGAGTAGCAGCTTATTTCACACCACACTGCTATTGCCTCTGTCTCCCCGTAGACTTGAAATGAACGTCCACAGTCATAGATCAGTGAAAACTGACATGAAGACCTAAAAATCCTGAAGCAATTTATTTGGAATATTTTAAACCATTTCCTGTCCATTCTTTCAGCTTTTGAAATGTGTCTAAAACAGACTCAAATCAATCCTGCAAAGCCAAACTACTAAACCTTCAACATGTTTGGAGATTGAGGTGCTGTAGCTGGAAGCATGCAGAATCAGAAGTGTTTTATTAGAAGCCACCATCCAGTTGACAACTATCCATGAATATTTGAGCATTCATGTGAGTAATGTAGAAACAAGATGAGGTGGAACCACTGCTGCAGGTAGTGATGCATAGCTGTGAAAAAGATAGCTTAATGGTTCTGATTCCATCATTTTTGACTACACTGATACAATGGGCATATAGACACAAGGTTTATTTAACCGACTTAGAATTCAGTTTATTTTAGAAGCATTTTTGTTGCATTTCTTGAAATTCTCTTTTCATCCTGACAATGAATAAATCAAACATTCTGATGATGATGATGATGATGATTAATAATAATAATAATAATAATAATTAGTTCAATTCATATAGTGCCTTTCTCACACCCAAGGCCACTTTACAAATTTGGGGAAGAAAAAAAAAAGGAGTCCACCAAAAAAGAATCAGGATGTAATTCCAATGGCGTAGCTACCCACAGTCCCACCAAAAGGCACACGAAGATAAATCCCGCACAGCTGCCGGGCAACATCACTTGGAACACTGTGCCATTGATCCACAAAGTGAGCACAGAAGCACTGCCACACAGAGCGCTGGACAACCCAGATGTTAAAAGGGCAACAAGCTCAATGCAGTCCATAGTGAGGAGCACAGGCATCACCCACGGTGGACCAAGGTCAAGGAAACCGATGCCCAGAACTGGGTCCAGAGCTGCACCACAACCAGTGGAAAAAAAAATCAAACTATACAAAGACAAAAAGGAAAAAAAAATCAATGGCAGTCACAGGGCTGTAAAAAGCCCTTCCAATTATTTCATGAAATGATTGGATGGCCTACCTGCATGCCTACCTACCTACCGGCTTACCTGCATGCATTCTGCCCGTGCACTGCACGTGACCAACCAGAACATGACCAGTGTCTTCCAAATGGCTTGGCAGACATATTGCTAAAGCTAGTGAGCTAGTCGCACAAGAATGGCAGAAAAAGCGTAGCCAAAATTTCCATGTTTGTTTGTTTACATTCACTCTGATGATGTTGGGTGTTTTCTGACATGAGAATGAGAAAAGAGAGAGTTGGATATGACAGTGATGTGTTAGGATCCTCTCCCCAGTGGATCTCTCTCATGGGATCATCCTCCTCCAGCAGTAATCAGGCAGAGCATGTTCATGTGTTTGGGGGGGGCATAAAGGGAGGGGATAGGATTTTTCACTTGGATACTTTCAAAATTTAGCTTACTCTTGCTGGTTTCTCCAAGTTGCCTACCCTATCTTTAAACAAAGGATGCAAAATAATCCGATTATCTTTTCAGTTCCAAAATAAGGATATTTATTCTCTCCAATAGAAAGGAAAGCAACCATTTGTGAACTGAACGTCGCAGAGTGAAAATGTTTGTTACTCAAAACTTGAGTTCCCAGCTTTTTTTAACCACATGGACTGGCTGCAAGCCACAATGTATTTGATGGGCCGGTATATAAAGCAGTGTCTGTTTTCAGGATAAGTGGTATCAGGCTGTATGGTTGATGGCACCAAGTTATGCCCAAGGCACATCAGTCAGGGTGCAAAAAAAAAAAAAGCCAAAACATGATGAGAAACAGGTTCACAATGGGGCAGCATGATTCTGGATGAAATACAGCAGAAATCAGGAAATATATATTTTTGCATTAGAATTGAGATCAAGAGTCTCACTCACATTTCTTGAACCTATTCTGTAAAGAACAGTATGTGCAGAATATTTATAAAAGTGTGGTAGGTTGCTACGTTTTGTGAGTGGATGTTTGTGAACGACCTCTTGTCTGCATTTTGAATTGCTGATTTTACTGGTCTAAATCCTGAGCAAAAATAACTGCTATAAAGTATTAAAAAAACAAACAAACAAAAAAACTCCATTGTTGGCCTAGAGCACAGCATGTCCTCTCAAAGTTAAAAGAAAAGCAGCGCTATTAACAGCTGGATAATAATTAGTTGAGGCAGTGTTTATGCTTTTCCGCCAACAGCAACTCTTAAGACTCAGGTGGGTGAAAACTGGTCTTGATAAACGGCAATTTATGCATAATGCGTCACTGGCAGTTTTTGAGCGTGCCAGTGTGAATGTGTGTAGCCTTGACTCACTTGCATCATTCCATCATTACATAGTCAACAGTTGTTCAGTACTTGGGAATATGATTAACATCAGGAAGAATATCATTTGTAAACAGGCCAATTTCTCTCTCTCACACACACACACACACACACACACACACACACACACACACACACACACACACACACACACTGTGTATTCAGTATTCGGTGTATACACAAGTCCAAGACCATTAATTTGAGCATTTGTTTTAATCTGTATTTAATTTTATCTGTATTTAAATAAATAATTGGTAGCCTTCTGCCGTTCTAGCCCATCTTCAGGGTTTGGTGCATTGTGCATTCTGGGATGCTTTTCTACTTACCACGGTTATATATTTAGTGGTTATTTGGGTGACTGTAGCCTTTCTGTCAGCTCAAACCAGCCTGAGCAGTCTCCTCTGACCTGATGCATCAACAAAGCATTTCTGTCTGCAGAACTGTCGCTCACTGTTTTTTTTTTCATCATTCTGTGTAAAATGTGGAGACTGTTGTACATGAATGTCTCAGCAGTTTCTGAAATACTCAAGCCACCAGCAACCGTGTTTATACAGTATATCATGCATTCTTATGAGATATATCTCTTATATGGACACAAGTGTTTCACTGGGAAATATGCCACTCATATTTTTCATACATGCTACAACCGGGACATTGAGTAACATATTTTCCAATGTTTTGATAAATTTGCATCGTTTGTTTGTGAATGTGTCTACATGATAAAAATAAACTCACGCATTGTCTTGAATATATGAAGTTTATCTTCTCATGTTGAAAAACTAGTATTTTTCATACAAAATACATCATGGATCTGAGTGACATATTTAAATAATATTGGCTGGCTTCGAGTGGTATATAAGATATATATTCCATTCAGCTAGCATGATACTGAACGAGTCAAAGATGAGTAGCTGAATAGAGTATATCTGATATACCATGAAAAAAAGGCAGCCAATATTATTATTATACCTACACATTCGATGGAACAATATAGATTTTATAAAAAGTTATGAACAGGGGAGTAACTTACCAGTATTGAATGAATGCTGATTCTGATCGAATGTAATTCAATGTTCTGTTAATCCAATGTACTGTACAAAGTCAAAGTTCTAACAATAAAAATGGTACAAGTCCAAAAAGCCTGAACAACAACCCAACTTGTATACAAGCTATATACAGGTTTACAGTTCAAGTTCAGTTACTTTTGGTCATAGTTAATTGTTACACTGCAGTTGTTCAAAACAAAAGGGCTTTACTGAGTGAAGTCCACGAGTGAAGTCCTCTTGTAAAAGTCTCCATCACTTTTCCTCACTTCCAAGTAGAACTTTGACAATATTTCCGCTATTGCTCTCTTTTCCAGTTTTTCGATGTCCGTTGGTATGTTTTTCTCTTGTAAATATGTGTGAAGAATATCCAGTGAAGTTTTGCCTTTCAGGTGTTCAGTGCATCTTTCTCTTTAAATCTTCCGCTTTTAATGATCTAAACCTCGCGGCCATTTTTGTTTACAAACTGTCAGTCACTCACTAGCGTGGAAGTTATACATCTATGACGTGTCTCTTTTCCAGTTTTTCAATGTCCGTTGGTATGTTTTTCTCTTGTAAATATGCATGAAGAATATATAAAAAAAGTTCTGGTAGCCTTTCAGGTGTTCAGTGCGTCTTTAGTTTCAGTTTATTTATTTAGTGCTTAAACCTAGCACTGGATTAGCCTCGTCTTGTCTCTTTCTTGGCCGACAAAGAAATGACTGTGTATGTGCAGCAGAAAAGTTTTGTCATTGGATCTTCGCGTGAGCTCCGAAATGTGATGTCGTGTTGTCTTGACAACGTGCAATAACGATATTGCGCACTCATTCACCATTGGGGAGAGTGGTGTAATACATGGAGGATAATCTATATGATAACAATATTGCATGCTATCAATAAACCCACTAAAAGGGAATAGAATACATGTTTTTATTCCATAATTCCTGATATTTCACTCTGATGACGTCACTCCCAATGTTTTCCTGCTGACTAGAAAATGGTGAACCAGTTCATTGTTGTCAAAATGGTGAACCAGTTCAGAATTAAAATTCTTTTGATTAACTTCTTTTTTTTTTGTGGCTGTGTCCATATAATATAAATAACAACATTACATGGCGGTCCAAAGATATGAAGTTTATCTTGTATTGAAATTTTTTTCACTTGTTCTCTTCGCTCACTCATTATATATACATTCACCACTCGAAGATAAACTTCATATCTTCGCACAACCGTGTAATATCCTCGATATATTATTACGGTTAAGTGAAGTGATCTGGAATTGTGACAACAAAAATAATCCTCTTTAAAGTTTTATTTTCAGCATTTTGATCAGTTGTGTTTTAAGCATCTAACCACTGATCTGATGAGAACATTGCATTTGTGGTATAACTGAAGCAACTGCCCATATTGCTCCAGAAATCACAACCACATCTCGCTAAAACTGAAGGATTGTGTCAGAAGTATCTAATGTTAACATTGCTCTGGAGTGCTCACGCTCAGCTGTTCCCTCACTCTAGGGCTCAAGAAAACGTTTGTTCTCATTGACCTTTCACTCATCATCCTGCCATTGACGAAGTTTAAACAGTCGACAAGGGATTTCATTCAAGCGGTTGAGTAGTTGGTCAATTCAGCATTTGGATTGTTTTGCCCCAATCCCTGAAGAATAGTTAGCAGTATCATTGGCTTTTCATGGATGTGATAAGGACATAAATTTGCCTCTCAGATTTAGCTTCTTCCTCTACATTTGATCCCTCATAAGGTTTTTTTTTTTTTTATAAATGCTGCTGAGCAAAGCTGGTGAACATCTATTCTTTTGGGTGTCCAAGCCAATGGTTTTATAAATAATCTGAAGAAACCAGTTCTTGCTGGAGAGGATCCTTCTTTATTCAGCAGACTGAGACTTTATTCAACAGTGAAACCTGCTCTTCATTTTGTTAGAAGGAAAACAACAACAGGACGGAACGGTGGTGTAGTGGTTAGCACTGTCGCCTCACAGCAAGAAGGTCCTGGGTTTGAGCCCAGTGGCCGGCAAGGACCTTTCTGTGTGGAGTTTGCATTTTCTCCCCATGTCTGCGTGGGTTTCCTCCGGGTGCTCCGGTTTCCCCCACAGTCCAAAGGCATGCAGGTTAGGCTAATTGGTGGCTCTAAATTGACCATAGGTATGAATGTGTGTGTGAAATGGTTGTTTGTCTCTGTGTTAGCCCTGCGATAACCTGGTGACTTCTCCAGGGTGTAGCCTGCCTCTCACCCATAGGTGGGGTTTACATTAGACCGTATCAGCGGATCATCAGATTAACGTTTTTAAAACGATTAGTGTGCACACAGCAATGCCAATACACGATTCGCGTGCACACAGCAATGCCAATACACGGATACGCTCGGCTCTGCAGGCATCCTGCGCTCCAAATCACTCCACCCTGAACAGTGAGTGCCCTCTGGAGGGTGCGCACTCCGGCCCTGCGCAGCTCACAGAGCGCGCGAGTGGAGCTCACGAGCAGTGATTTGGGACTGAGCCGCTGTGTGTGTGATCTCAGTGCATGTCGGGCATGCGCGTCACTTACCACTTGCAAGTGGAAGGATGGCAAGCCTAAAGACAATCATAACTACACAATGGGCAGTATTTACATCAGTATTTGCAGTATTTTCATACTTTTATACTCTTTAATGAAAGGTGATACAAGGCGGAAGTCCGCGCCGTTTTTCAGCAGTCGCGTCACATGACCAACGCCAGCGAATCAGGAAGGTGGACGTCACAGTGACGTTGTCCAATGACGACGCCAGCTAGAGCTCAGCACAGCGTATCCATGTATTCTCAATGTTTACACAGCACCGGACCAGACACGATCTGGATTGAATACGTGGACCCTGGCAGATTCCCGTTTCCAGGCGTTTTAATGTAAACGGACAGTGCTTCCACGAAGAAAACGAGACAGATACGGTCTAATGTAAACTTGGCCATAGTCAGCTGGGATAGGCTTCAGCTTGTCTGCGACCCTGTAAGAACAGGATAAGCGGCTACAGATGATGGATGGAAAACAACAACATGCACACACGACAGTTGTTGGGCTTCAGGAAAATCAGTATCTCTAAATACATTATGGGGGGAAATGCATCTGTGGTCCGATCATGAGCAAGCACTCTTATTAAGTCATCCTGCAGAATGTGTTGCAGTTACAGGCACACAGTGGAAATGTATGAGTTGTGCATACTGCCTGTACGAGCTATGCGTGTTTGCTGAATTTCTCGTCATGTTCCCAGGCATGCAGTTGTAAATGCTGTGTGGGTTCTGTTAGTGCTGCTAATCATACACACAAAGTTTGACTTGTTTATCTGGTTTGTTTGCCTCTCCTTTCAACAGTGAGTCATTTGTTATGCTAACCATGAGTAATATTTGCTGTGATGGACGAAGTTGACCTTGGCCACTAGCAGTGAATTTTATTGTGCTTTGCAGTAGGAGACAGTGCCATAGAGCAAAATATGCTCATGGGTAAAACATGAGCTTTGTCGTTGTGCACTAATTCATTTTTTTCTCTCTTAAAAAATGCAAATAAGCCTGATATTCATCAACAGACTAAAGCGAAACATGAAGTTAGGACATTAAGAGGTGTTTCCCATAAACAGCCATTGCCATTAATTTGTATATTATATACCTTGTTTGAGTGGATAGTGAATTGCAAGACCAAGATATGAGCGCTGCAGTGAATGAGAATTATTATTGATGTTGTAGATCCAATTATTTTTCTAATTTGATTACATAAGAGAGCGAGAACTGCGGCACGGTGGTGTAGTGGTTAGCGCTGTCACCTCACGGCAAGAAGGTCCTGGGTTCAAGCCCAGTGGCCGACAAGGGCCTTTCTGTGTGGAGTTTGCATGTTCTCCCTGTGTCCGCGTGGGTTTCCTCCAGGTGCTCCGGTTTCCCCCACAGTCCAAACACATGCAGGTTAGGTTAACTGGTGGCTCTAAATTGACTGTAGGTGTGAATGGTTATCTGTGTCTATGTGTCAGCCCTGTGATGGCCTGCGACTTGACCAGGGTGTACCCCGCCTTTCGCCCGTAGTCAGCTGGGATAGGCTCCAGCTTGCCTGAGACCCTGTAGAACAGGATAAAGCGGCTAGAGATAATGAGATGAGATGAAGAGAGAGAGAACAACTTTATTCATCACATGCTTGTGAAATTCCTCTCTGCATTTAACCCATCTGAAGCAGTGAACACACACATGCACAATGAACGCACACACATACCCAGAGCAGTGGGCAGCCATGCCAACAGCGTCTGGGGAGCAGTTGGGAGTTAGGTGCTTTGCTCAAGGGCACCTCAGCCCAAGGCTGTCCCATATTAACCTAACCGCATGCCTTTTGAACTGTGGGGGAAACTGGAGCACCCGGAGGAAACCCACGCAGACACGGGGAGAACATGCAAGCTCCACACAGAAAGGCCCCCCCATCAGCCACTGGGCTTGAACCCAGAACCTTCTTGCTGTGAGGTGACCGTGCTAACCACTTGCACCACCGTGCCGCCTAGAAGCATAATATAGAAGGCATGCTCCTGTGTTTTTGTTTTGTTTACCTAATTCTACCTCAGGAAGGTAATGTCTGCATCCATTCTTGTAATAGACCTGATCCACTGCGACATTTAGTGTGTGATATTATTACTGTGTGAATGATGTGATTTTTACAATGTTAAAAGCCAGTTTCTCCCTCAACTCAGGAATTTATTTAGGACTGTATTCAGAGTTGATGCGGAAATTGTAAAAATCAGTATTCAGACCTCAGCAACAAATACAGACTAAGCACTGTACAGGCTGCTGAAAACAGAAATGTTTTGCAGTTACAGTATGTGAGATTCTGACTCTTGATACAAGTGCATTTGTGTTGTACAATATTAGCTTCAGTGCGAAACACTATTCTGTCCAGCAGGTACTTGTGTTGTTCTTATCTAAACCCTATCTCTAACACTTAAGAAAATTCTGGCAACCTTGGGAGCCTGGACTACTTACAGATGAATGCCATAATCTGAAGACCAGGACATCGTCTTCAGCTGAATAACCTGATTCCGAATACAACTAACTTTCTTGTGGAAATATACTCACCAGCCACTTTAATAGGAACTTGTTCTTGATTCGAAGAGTCCTGTTCTTGGCTGCAGGAGTGGAGCCCAATGCAGTCTTCTGCTGTTGCATGCTGAGATGCTTTTCTGCTCACCATGGTTGTAAAGAGTGATTATATGGGCTACTATATCCTTCCTGGCAGCTCGAACCAATCTGGCCATTTTTCTCTGACCTCTCTTATCAACAAGGTGGCGTTTCCACCCACAGAACTGTCACTCACTTGATGTTTTTTGTTTTTCACACCATTCTGTGTAAACTCTCGAGACTGTTGTATGTGAAAACCCCAGGAGATCAGCAGTGAACATTTAACTGAAGCTCTTGATTTGTATCTGCATGATTTTATGCATTGTGCTGCTGTCGAGGGATTGGCTGATTAGAGAACTGCATCAAATAGCAGGTGGGTGGGTGTTCCTAATAAAGTGGCCGGTGAGTGTATCTTGACAGTACATTCTGGTCTGTGAATGTGAGTGGCTCGTTCTCTTCTGAAGTGCACAGCTTAGTGCTCATGATTATGACCAATGCTTGGTACCTAAGAAGTTTCTCCTGATCATCTATATGCGTCATTTGTGCATTAGGGCCCATGTGTACTTTCTTGACAAGGTTGAGTAGAGCGTTTCCCAGGGTCTGAGATCAAGCAGTTCCAGTTATTAAAGAGCTCATGAAAATAGCCTTGGCTCTCCTCTCACACAAGATCTTCCTTTTACCTGCTCAGCAGTGCACAGAAACAGGGACAGCGACACTAGAGCTAAAGAAACAGCTGCAGTAATGATCGCTACCCTTAAAGGATTACTGATGTTGCTACTGGAAGGTGAAAGAGCCAGAACACCACACTGATCAGTAAACATCCAACAAGAAAGACATCTCTCTCCAATCCAGCCAATCAATCAATCAATCAATCTCTCTCTCTCTCTCTCTGTGTGTGTGTGTATGTGGGTCATTTAGACTTGGATACACTCGATGTGACTGTTCAGAAGAAATGTTCTGAGCCCCAGGGGAAAAAAGAAACAAATGAAATGACAAACCATCACTTGGGTGGTGAAAGGCCATTTATGTAAAATAATCTCGTCCCACATAGAGAGTATTAAATTGAGCATAAACACAAAAAGGCACGTTGTGTACAGTCTGCATCTGCTTAAGCTATTAACAGCTCATCACTGGTTTTATTGCTTATACTGGAGTGGACAATTAGATGCTTCAATATTTATATATTTTACAGAAATGAACTAGACTGGGCGGCACGGTGGTGTAGTGGTTAGCGCTGTCGCCTCACAGCAAGAAGGTCCTGGGTTCGAGCCCCGGGGCCGGCGAGGGCCTTTCTGTGCGGAGTTTGCATGTTCTCCCCGTGTCCGCGTGGGTTTCCTCCGGGTGCTCCGGTTTCCCCCACAGTCCAAAGACATGCAGGTTAGGTTAACTGGTGACTCTAAATTGACCGTATAGGTGTGAATGTGAGTGCGAATGGTTGTCTGTGTCTATGTGTCAGCCCTGTGATGACCTGGCGACTTGTCCAGGGTGTACCCCGCCTTTTGCCCGTAGTCAGCTGGGATAGGCTCCAGCTTGCCTGCGACCCTGTAGAAGGATAAAGCGGCTAGAGATAATGAGATGAGATGAACTAGACTGGGCAGCACGGTGGTGTAGTGGTTAGCACTGTTGCCTCACAGCAAGAAGGTCCAATCCCAGCGGCCGATGAGGGCCTTTCTGTGTGGAGTTTGCGTGTTCTCCACGTGTCCATGTGGGTTTCCTCTGGGTGGTCCGGTTTCCCCCAGGGTGCTCCGGTTTCCCTCGCAGTCCAAAGACATGCAGTAAGGTTAACATGGGGTGGCCTTAGGCTGAGGGGCCCTTGAGTAAGACACCTAACTCCCAACTGCTCCCCAGGTGCTGTTGGCATGGCTGCCCACCGCTCTGGGTGTGTGTGTGTGTGTGTGTGTGTGTGTGTGTGCTCATTGCGTGTGTGTGTGTGTTCACTGCTTCAGATGGGTTAAATGCAGAGAGGAATTTCACAAGTATACATGTGATGAATAAATTTCTTCTTCTTGGATAGATAGATAGATACAATTATAGTTAAATATATAACTTGAGGTGCTTTTCAAGATGGTGGCGCGTGCAGACGCAGCGGCCCCTCTCTGTCCCAATAATGTGGTGTTTACATGTTTGTCTTCGTCGGTATGCTCGAGTGATGGTATGTTTTCGTCGCGTTTGTCCGTCCCAAGGCACACATACAGCCGTGGGACTCTTTTTGACATTGGCAACACTTTTTTTCTGTAAGTTAAACCCGGCACACGCTAAGGAACTACATGACCTTGGCCTACTCCGGCGGCCCGCTTTGACACTGACCCCCACTACTGCTGCACACCCACAGAGGAAGTGCCGTAGGCGGTGCGAGAGGAAGCAGAAGTGGGGAAAGCGCGGGGGTATCTGGGCCAGGCTAATGGCTAATCCACACAAGCTGGCTATACCGTCCATCGTACTCGCCAATGTACGCTCCTTGGATAACAAACTGGATTATATTCACCTTTTGAGAGCAACCCAGCAGGCTGAGAGAGTGTGCTGTGTTTGTGTTCACGGAAACATGGTTCAACGACAGCATACCGGACTCCGCCATCCAGTTTGACCGGCTAACATGCTATCAAGCAGACAGAGCCCTCATTGAAGGAGGTAAGACCCGCGGCGGCGGGGTCTGTGTTTACATCAGGGATGCTTGGTGTCAGGACGCTGTGGTAGTTTGCAGACACTGTTCACCCCTTGTGGAGTTTATGATCATCAAATGCCGGTCCTTCTATCTACCGAGGGAGTTTTCTGCCATCCTGCTTGTTGCAGTTTACATTCCTCCCAGCTGCAACAACGATAGGGACAAGGCACTGAGTGAACTGTACTGCACCATCAGCAACCAACAGACAGCCAATCCGGAGGGACTTCTCATCGTAGCTGGGGATTTCAACCACGCAAATCTCAACAGTGTTTCCTCAGTTACATCAACACATTGACTTTGCAACATGGGGAAACAACACACTGGACTAGGTTTACACTACACTGAGAAGAGCATACAAGGCCTCCCCCCTCCCCCCTCTCGGTGCTTCAGACCACATCACTGTTGTGCTAATGCCAGCATACAGGCCGAAGGTCAAAGTCACCAGACCAGTCCAGAAGCAGGTACGGGTGTGGCCAGAGGGTGCTTCCTCAGCACTTCAGGACTGCTTTAACATCACAGACTGGGACATGTTTAAGCAGGCAGCCACTTACAACCACCAGATCAACATCCAGGAGTATTCAGACGCTGTTACAGCCTACATTAGTAAATGCACTGATGATGTCACGGACATTAAGACCATCACAGTACGGGCCAACCAGAAACCATGGCTGATGGGGGAAGTCTATCGGTTACTGAAAGCCTCGAACACTGCTTTCAGAGCAGGTGATGAGGCTGGTCTGAGATCAGCAAGAGCCAACTTGTCCCGTGGCATCAGACTAGCAAAGAAGCAGTACAGTAGCAGGATAGCCCATCATTTCACTGACAGCAGAGACACAAGGAGTCTGTGGCAGGGGATACAGACCATCACGGACTATAAACCTCAACCACAGACCTGTGACAAGGACATCACTCTGCTGAACAGTCTAAACAACTTCTTTGGACAGTTTGAAGCCAACAACCGCATGCCTGCACAGAAGACACCACCCCTTCCGGATGACCAGGTGCTGTCCCTGTCTCCAGCCAGTGAGAGGAGCTCCCTCTCCAGGATCAACACCTGCAAAGCTGTAGGGCCTGACAACATTCCAGGTCGTGTGCTAAAGGACTGTGCAAAGGAGCTCACAGAAGTGCTCACAGACATCTTCAACACCTCCCTGAGCCAAGCTGTTGTTCCCACCTGCTTCAAGAGCACCACCATCATCCCTGTTCCAAAGAAGGCCTCTCCATCCTGCTTCAATGACTACCGCCCTGTGGCACTGACCCCCATCATTATGAAGTGCTTCGAGCAGTTAGTCATGCAGCACATCAAATCCATCCTCCCTCCCTCCATGGACCCATTCCAATTTGCATATTGGGCCAATCGGTCCACTGATGATGCAATCTCCACCGCTCTCCACTCAGCTCTCACTCACCTGGACACTAAGGACTCTTGCATGCAGATGCTGTTCTTAGACTTTAGTTCAGCATTTAACACAATCATTCCCCAGCAGCTGATACAGAAACTGGACTGTCTAGGACTAAACACCTCCCTCTGCAACTGGTTGCTGGACTTCCTGACCGGAAGACCACAGGCAGTCCGGGTCGGCAGCAACACATCCAGCACCATCATACTGAACACAGGGGCCCCCCAAGGATGTGTGCTCAGCCCCCTTCTCTTCACCCTGTTGACCCACAACTGCACACCAACACACAACAGCAACCTCTTCATCAAGTTTGCGGATGACACGACTGTGGTGGGACTCATTAACAACGAGTCATACTACAGGGACGAGGTGAGCCAACTGGCCATGTGGTGCAGAGACAACAATCTCACTTTTAATGTGGAGAAGATGAAGGAGATGGTTGTCGACTTCCGGAGAGTCTCCACCCAGCATCCTCCACTGACCATCAATGGTGCCGCTGTGGAGAGAGTGAGCAGCACCAAGTTCCTGGGTGTGTACCTCACCGAGGATCTCTCCTGGAGCAGCAACACTGCATCGCTGGCCAGGAAAGCTCAGCAGCGCCTCTACTTCCTCAGCAGACTGAAAAGTGCTCGAGCACAAGCCCCTATCATGCAGACCTTCTACCGCAGAACCATCGAGAGCATCCTGACCAGCTGCATCACTATGTGGTATGGCGGCTGTACTGCATCCTGCTGGAAGACCCTGCAGCGCATAGTGAGAGCAGCTGAGATGATCATCGGTGTCCCCCCCACCCTCCCTTCAGGATATTTACAACACACGCCTGGCCCGCAGAGCACTCAGCATTGCGGACGACTCCACCCATCCCAACCACCACTTCTTCAGCCTCCTGCCTTCTGGGAGGAGAATGAGAAGCCTCCGGGCGAGAACCAGCAGACTGAGAGACAGCTTCATCCACCAAGCCATCAGGATGCTGAACTCCCTCCCAGGCCAGTACCCCCTTCCCTTAATACACAAACCAAATGTCACCAGCCACTTTAACGAACTGTAACGAAATTCAATTGCACTATGCTAAAACTGTTTACAATACTGTCTACACGTTTTTTTTTAATTTAATTTTTTTAAGTTAATTGCACTATATAGAAACTGTTTAGAACACTGTTTACACTTTTTACATATCTGCCATATTTATACTTACACTGAAAAATCTGCTCATACTGCCCTTTTTTGTTAATTGCACTATATAAAAACTGTTTACAACACTGTTTACACTTTAATCTGTTTACACTGATTTAAAACTGTTTACACTGTATCTTTAATCTTTGATAAACTTCACTGCTACACTGTTTATACTGTCATATTTGCCATATTTATACTTACACTGAGAATTCTACTCATACTGCCATTTATTTATATTTATATTTATACTGTTAATTACTATACTGTCAGACTGCTGTTCCCATTTACATTGTTCATTCTGTTTATATTGTCATTCGTCACATTTAAATTTATACCATTAATTCTGTTCACACTGCCACATTTGCACTTTCTGGATTGCCACTGTCTTGTCTTTTCTTAGATAGCTTTAGCTTGTGTGCAGCAAAACAGGCCCAAATTATGATACTACCACCACTATGTTTCACAGATGGGATAAGGTTCTTCTGCTGGAATGCAGTGTTTTCCTTTCTCCAAACACAACGCTTCTCATTTAAACCAAAAAGTTCTATTTTGGTCTCATCCATCCACAAAACATTTTTTTCCAATAGCCTTCTGGCTTGTCCACATGATCTTTAGCAAACAGCAGATGAGCAGCAATGTTCTTTTTGGAGAGCAGTGGGTTTCTCCTTGCAACCCTGCCATGCACACCATTGTTCAGTGTTTTCCTGATGGTGGACTCATGAACACTGGCTAATGTTAATGTGAGAGAGGCCTTCAGTTGCTTAGAAGTTACCCTGGGGTCCTTTGTGACCTTGCCGACTATTACACACACTGCTCTTGGAGTGATCTTTGTTGGTCGACCACTCCTGGGGAGGGTAACAATGGTCTTGAATTTCCTCCATTTGTACACAATCTGTCTGACTGTGGATTGGTGGAGTCCAAACTCTTTAGAGATGGTTTTGTAACCTTTTCCAGCCTGATGAGCATCAACAACGCTTTTTCTGAGGTCCTCAGAAATCTCCTTTGTTCGTGCCATGATACACTTCCACAAACATGTGCTGTGAAGATCAGACTTTGATAGATCCCTATTCTTTAAATAAAACAGGTGCCCGCTCACACCTGATTGTCATCCCATTGATTGAAAACACCTGACTCTAATTTCACCTTCAAATTAACTGCTAAATCTAAAGGTTCACATACTTTTGCCACTCACAGATATGTGATATTGGATCATTTTCCTCAATAAATAAATGACCAAGTATTATATTTTTGTATCATTTGTTTAACTGGGTTCTCTTTATCTACTTTTAGGACTTGTGTGAAAATCTGATGTTTTCAGTCATATTTATGCAGAAATATAGAAAATTCTAAAGGGTTCACAAACTTTCAAGCACCACTGTAGTACTTAGACAAGTCTGAAATATTATATGATATTTTTAGCTGTCAAAATGTTAATGAGGGAAAATGAGAGGGAGGCTGTGAAAAAGGGAAGTACAGAGCGACTCCTTTAGATCCTAAACATCTCAATCCATAGTTTATCATGAAAAGGAAAAGGTTTTTGAGGCTTGGAAAGGAAAGGTGATCATTTCCACCATAGGTTTTTGATTATAGAATGTGGGAAATGTTTAAATATTTTATTTACAGAACATATCGTTGTTGTTTTTTCAGTTTAACAAACTCCTTAATTGATTGCTTATAAAGACTGTCTGGTAATGAAGACGGTCTTAAGAACTGTACATGTTCTGCCTGTGCACTCTGTTTCCAACAGTTTAAAATAAACACAGGTCAGGAACTGTTGCAGGCCGAGAAATGCATGCAGTTTTATAGACAACAGCAGCTGCAGCCAGCCTCACCGTCACGAGGGAACGACTAGAGAAGCTGTCCTGGGTTCAGGCTGGGTGAGAAGCCCAGGAGGTTTTAGTAGTCCACTGACATGCAGAATAAAACCACCTGAAATACGTCTGTTCAATCGAAATGTTAATATTTCTTCTATTTTGCAAAGTGTTTTTTGTGGTAAGAGCTTCTCCGCTGGCTGGGACGTTTGTAGCGAATTACAAACACTTGTTTTTTTTTTAATGTATTTAGGGGTCTTTGGGTACGAGTTACATAATGTATATTTATGCAGGTGTGCTAAGATGTCACACAGATCTGGCACACAAAAAAGTTGAGAAAAGGGAAGAAGGACTTAAGGGAGTGTTCGGAAAAGTTCTTATAGCAGTATTGAATATCACATTAGTTATTTCAAAATTAGTTCACATGTTTTAAAGTCTTGATTTTTCTGTAAAGCTGCTTCATGATATTGTCTGTTGTTAAAAGCGCAATACAAATAAACTGACGTGACATTAGAATGATGCATTTACGTAGTGTAGGATTTGTGTGCATGTTTTATGGGGTCCTTTTAAAATGGTTCATCCCGGTCCTGGGTAGTAGTTACAGCGGGTCTGACTGCAGCAATAAGAGTGTTTACAATATACTGATATGGTGATATAATCATAATAATAATAATAATAATAATAAGCTGTACCAGTGTAGATGAAATAATATGTTTATCCCAGATGCAGCACATCCCAGAATAGATAAGATAATAAAACTCTGAGCTGTAGAGTTGATCTTCACCAGACGTTGGCTTCCCCGTTGTATCTGCTCAGTCAGGCTCACACTTGATGCCAAGGCTTGCAGGATCATTTCCATGAGCTGTGCACTCAGCTCCCAACAGGACACACTCGGGCCAAACAACCGTTAAAAACCACTTGTATGATCTAGTATCACTTGGTGACATTAATGACTTGGAGAGGGAGCGTGAGAGAGACAAGCAGTGGTGACAGTACTGTGTCTGTGCTCGACAATATCCAGGTTTTAGCTGTCTGTCAGGTACTTTGAAGCAGGCTTGTTGTTAAGAAGTGTGCGTGTGTGTTTATTTATATACTACTGAGGACCAAATATCCCTACAAGGATAGTAAAATCTGACAGTTCTGACTTTGTGGGGACATTTGGATGGTCCCCACAAGGACATTGCTGTTCTTGTGTTGTTGGTTTTTTTTTTTTGTTAAAAAAAAAAAGAGACAAAAAGTTTCCTTTTCATTACGGAGGTTAGGTTTAGGTGCAGGCACAGCATTAATTAACTGCAATAATAATTATGGCAATGGAAGGTCCTCATAAGGATATTGAGACAAACGTGTGTGTGTGTGTGTGTGTGTGTGTGTGTGTGTGTGTGTGTGTGTGTGTGTTTTTCAATGCATGCACCTCTCAACCTAATTGATGCAAGATTTAATATAGGCAATTTTGGGTTGGCAGGTTAAGAGTTCAGAGCCCTGTAATATATTGTAAAATCTATTCCAATTCCCATCGTCAGCATGAAACAGGGTTTAATTGCATCTCATTCCTGTGTAATTCTCAAGTTAATCGCAGTTAAATTCAGAGATGTTATTGTCACTGTGTGCTGATATTTGTCTCCAGTTTCTCTAGTCAGTTATATTTAGTGGTGTTAAACCATTCGGAAATTCAGTCTACAGACTCATGGAAGTGACATCTGCTTTAGGATCACAACCCTGTCCCCCAATCATACACCA